>NC_056740.1:535653610-535776110 GCF_019279795.1 Protopterus annectens | reverse complement strand
TGGATTATGTGTGAATAGATTAACCAAATTTGTAACACAGTTGCAAGTGTAACAATTTGAGAGCAGGCATACATTAACCGACTGAATTAACTGAGTCAACATCACTCTGAAATCAAGATAACTTGTCAAAATTCAATACAGACATACAAACTTTGTGCAACTTAAAGAATTATTTGTTGGGTTTTTTTGACTCAGTGTCAGAAGGGCAATGCTGTCAAGCTCAGTTGCAGTGCTGATGGCAAAGTACTGTCACGTGTGTAATAATATCAGAGGTGTTGAACTTAGAATTGCAACTAGCAGTAGTCTATGATGCTCTGTGCCAACTTTCATGCAAGGAAGCATTATACACATACAACCATGTATGAATCTAATGGAATGCAGACAGATATGTGGTCATGTTTCAGGTGTCATGATTTATACATTTGTTATGTCAGTTGCATTTAGTCAATTCTTATATGTACACTATAGGTGTATTATGAAACACATGAGGGTCCAAGCATGTTATTACATGTCTTTTAGAAACAGTTTTGAATCAAAGAGGTTTATTGGAGAACACAGAATTGGTGGGAAAAGTTAGACAATTATTGACCGGAAAACACAATACAGTAATAGGAGTCCATCAGTACATGTTTCATGTCTGTACATATTTTTGTTGTCTTACTGTTTGTATTATCACCATAATTATTCAGGCAAGATCTATCCAAGACAGGCTTCACAAAAGATTGTGGGTACATGAATATAGCAGCAGGATAATGCTATGTTAAAGAAAGGTGCAGTCAACATTTACAGCCACAAGAGTCATACAAAACATTCACAAACATTTTTGCATCCATCTGGATTCAAACCTTTAGAGCATTCCAAGAAAAAAATGAATACCCATGTATTACCTAGGCACACCACTTAGGAAGTCATACTTCAGAAAGTTCACATGTGACAGCAGATTTCAGAAAATGAGAAAGTATGTATTCATCTTCATTACACTATTGACAACTGTAATTTGTACATTCAACTCTTCAGCTTGTTGAAAAGTATATTAAACTGACTAATCATAGCTAACTGCAGCAGCACGAAACACACCAGAGCAATGCGGCTAAAGGCAAAAAAATCAAAAGATATTGCCATAAGCTGTGTACTTCCATTTAGTCTTAGTTGCATTTGTTGCCCAGTGCCAGGTATTGTGAAAATACATAGGTGGAAGAATAATGACACAGATGGGAGAAGGTACATCAACAGGGTGAGAGGGAGGAAGGGACAAAGTAGCTTATGATAGAAGAAGGATAACGGTGGCTCATAACAATATGTAGCCAACAGGTACACACAAAATAGTGTACCAAAAACAGTCAGTAACACTTAGCTAAAGCCTGGATTAGAATGCTTGAAAGTAATCAAAAAGTGTACCAAAACAGGCAGTAACAGCTAATGGCTGGATTAGAACCATAGAAGAAATCAAAAATCTATCTTTACATGTGAGCATTATATCTTCATACCACAAAGGAATTATTACTTTGCACCATTTAAATAACACAGTTGAAGAACAGTGACAACTTAATGAGGCAGAATGAGTGAAGAGAGACAGATGCAGAGAGGAATAGCAAAAGTATGTTTTGTGGTACATGTAGGAACATCTGAATGGTGTGTTACTATTACTTATTAAATTATTATTCAGCTGTCATGCTATGCACAATAAAGTGCTTGCTCTAAGGAGAAACAAGGGATATGAAGACATAAGCAAGATAATGTTGGTAAGTCTCCCTGTTGGGGCTGCAAATTTTTTGAGAATTATGTCTTGCTGTACTATTCAAATGGTATGTTTTTTTTTTAATCTTTATTGAGTTATCATATTGTGACAGGCAAGCACAAATTTATATGAATGAAAACAAACCATATTTGCATATTTTCAGTTGAAAACATTATATATCATTTATAATCTTTTATACAGTCATTGTCAGTCAAATGTTATGTAGCTCATTCAATCCAGCCTTCCCTTAAACCTCACTCCTCCTCCAAAACATTATTCTGCAAGTATTGTTTGCACAATTTACATTTTATTCCATGTAATTTGTTCCTACCCTTTTCTAAAGATCCCACTTCCTGATTTTTTAATCTCAGTTATTATATTCACTACTTATAATACAGTTTGTTTAGACTTTGATTTCCATTTTTTAGTAATTGCTTTTTTGGTGGCCACCAGAATTAAACTCAGCAAGGCCTTACTATATCTAGGCAATTCCAATTCTGTATCACAGCTCAAAAAAAATTCCTTAGTTACACCAATTTGCTCACCCAATATTTTTGACAGAGAAGTCTGCAGGGAATTTTAAGGCCTGCCAACCCATTACACTCCCAAAAAATATATTCTCAATTACCACTTTCTTCCCCATCAAGCATCCAACATTTGCAATCTACCTGAGGAAAAATTCTTTGTAGTCTGCTTGGGGTCTAAAATACCTATGCAAACAATTCCAAGGAAAGGGTCTAAATCTTCTAGAGTTTGTTGCATATCTGGGAGCTATATATATATATATATATATATATATATATATATATATATATATATATATATATATATATATATATCCTTCCAATGTTTCATTGTGAATTGCTTATCCAGTCTCTTCCCAATCATTTCTACCCTCCTCTGATTGATTCCTATATTTATCATATACTATTTTATATATCCTACTAATGATCCTGTTTTTTTTAACAATAGCTTCTGTTCTAGATTCTACTAAAACTCTACCAGCGCTGGTCTTTCACTAAGGATCCGCCTATTCCTTTCTCTTTGCCTATATGCTGATATCAGTCCTTGATATGGAAGGCAGTCTCTAGCCTGCAGTCCAAATGAATTCTTGGTCTCTTCCCATTCTATTACCTTTCCCTCTCAGGTAATCCCAAACCACCTTGTTCTTTTGGAAGGATCAAATTATCCCACTTGACTCTTATCCTCTTCTATTCAGATGGTATGTTAATGAAATGTAAATGAAGAAAAATGCAGCTGTTTGCAGTTAACTATATGACAGGAATATGAAATGTCATGAAATAATAATTTGACCTACAGCTGTAATCAAACTCATGAAACTGCACAAAAACATAAGTCTACAAAAAGGGTAGTTATCTCAACATGCCAGATAGGAACTCCTAGTTCATTACATCCAGCAGCCTAAGCACTGTTGTAGTGACTGCTTACTCTGTATTCCCACAGCACAGCGGATTTAACTCATTCATCCAATAGAGTTCTAGATGTTTTCACTTTCAACTTCCAGCTGGGGGAGCCTAAACTTTGTGATATAATTAAATTATGTCCTAACGTTTTAAGCAAATGTTCATATCTCTGGAACCATAGAGGTTACTAAAGAAGTGTAAATGGCAAACTCTTCAGTACAATCTATTTTATAGTGGTATTATTGTCTAGGTTCTAGGTTTTAAACTGTATTTTATAAGTTACACGCTGTGTTACTTGGTTGCCGATATATTTAAAACAATATAAAATCTATGCTCATATAAATAAATATTGCATAAACAATGATTTATATCTCTTTACCTGCACTAGGCATATGTTAACTATAAATACAGTTGTATTTGCCATTGTGCAACCTTTAAAATAAAACTTTCAGTACTTTGTATGTTGCATTGGTTTTGGAATTATTAATGCAAATATGAACAAGCAATATGTGAAGCCTAGAGGCTTCAGCAAGATGTAACTGCAGAAGCACCTAGAGGCATCACTCAGCTGTACTGAGTTAAGCACATTTGCTAAACTAACCGACCCACTGTAGCTAAAACTGAAATCTTCAGCTTTAGGAAACTACACAGCATTTACTGTCATTAAGCATTGTTGTGCTATGCCAACCTCTATGCAAATGCTGAGGTCATAAAGTAAAGGTATTTCCATGGGCCATTTCTGGCCATGTGGGTTGTGTGTGAATCTATTTTTTTATCAGATTTAATATGTGAAAAAGGGGCAGATAAGCAGTGGTGACTATGGGGTTTGCAAGCAAAGGATAGGACATAGGAAAAGGAATACAATAATTTGCAAGTGGGTGGTAGGAGACCACTACAGCTATCCACTTCTTCACAACATAAATGTACAAATGTACACACAGTTTCATGACTTTAGAGTATTAAAACACCAGTGATGAGTGACAACAATAGAATAAGGTTGTATGGCCAAGTTGATGAAATCAAGTGTGTCGAGATGACACACAGATGAAGTGGAGAGCTATGTATGGAGTGTATTTTTTGTAGGACAGGTAGGGCTGTCTTAACAGCATTATTGGCTCCTGGGCAATGCAGTGCATCAGGGCCCCTAAGTACACAATCACTCACAGGATTAAAAATGAAAATGGCCAATAAAATTAAACATATATTTATTGATAAATTCACAACGAATACCAATAATCCAGTAAAAAAGGTTTTAATAAATGTACAGCACACTAAAACAGACAAAACTCTAGAACCTCAGCCCACGGGCCTTCTAGGAGATAACACACATAAAAACTAATACCAATAAATACTGCTAACAATTAGCAGCAATCACTTAATTATTCAATAAAAACAGTTATTCAAAAAATACACTTGCAAAAGAGATTTCCAGCTACATCATTATTTAGGCCAGTAGGTGTCATAGTCCCATACTTTGTTCTTTATATACCAATTTACTCTTCAAAAGAGTTACATTCTCAGCTGAAATGTATTCTAAAACACAACCTCTTGAATCTGTATAAATCCCCCCCCCACCATGGATAGTATTAAAATGGGATGCTACTAGACTTTCATTTTTATTATTCCTAATGTCTCTTATGTGTTCCTGCAACCTTATCTTAAAAGATCTCTTACTTTCACCAACATAAAACAGGTTGCAGGAACACTAAAGTATAAACCACCCCTTCTGTGTTGGGTCTACTTTGTTTCATTGAATCTCATGTCATTTCATTTCACCCCGACCACATCGCTGAAAACACAAATTACTGAAATCTCATTTCACTGAACTGAACTTAGTATATATGGCACTGTGTAGAGTACTGTAAGGCAAGTAAAAGGTATATTCCCTTTTCCCCACTGTAGTGCAATCCTGGAGTATATATAGTTAGGGGGGTGGGGGGAGCACTTGCTTTCTTGTAAAAGAGACTTGAGACTCAACCATATCTTTCAACTTTGCAGCACAAGAAATCTGGAAAACCCCAAAATTTATAAGGGGGAAGACAAAGGCTCAAAACTAGGGATACATTTTAAATATTGCTTGTATAATCTTAGAATATTGCTAGAATAAAAGGTTTTATGTTACCATGCATTTTCTGAAAGACAGGCTTACTGAAACTTAAATGGCTGTCATTACTGTATTTAGTGAATTCAGTCATCACTGATTTTCCAGAAAACCACAAATTTTAAAAGGAATAGACTAAAAGTATGAACCAAAAATTCTAGACATTCTGTGAAAATCTGGACAGTTTTTGAGAACTATGCATTCAGCTTCTTAAAAAATGACTGGTGATAGGGGTAGAGAATTCTGGCTGTTGTACCTAAGGTACAAGGTTTGAGCCTGAAAAAAGTAACACTAACTACTCTAATCTGGGTATTTTATACACACACACACACACACACACACGACAATGAATGGAATGTTAAATTCCATGTGGTAGGAAGAACCAATCAATACTAAAAGAAAAACCCAGCCAATCTAGTTTTTCCACTGTGTGAATTCTTAAAACCTGTTGTATTACAAGTAAAATGGAATATATACAAATGACCCCTTAAGGACATCAGGTGTTTCAGCTATATGGCAGTTCTGAATGTCCATGATTTTTTTCTTTTTAAATCTGTTATGGGCAAATTCAGGCCAATAAAGCCAAACCCTACCAGTTATGGACATGGATGTTTCAGCCTTCTTATAAGCTCATTAGAACAGTATAAGTGAACTGTTTGGCTAATGTTTGGAAACACAAGGTTGTTGTACTCAGCTGATGTCCATGACCATTAGGGTGTCTGCAAAATATCCCAACAAACAAACTAAAACAATGAGTAACAAGGTCACACAGAAAAAACAATGATTGAAAACTAAAAGAAAAGCCTAGCCAAGCTAGATTTTCCACTGTGTGATTCCTTAAATCCTCTTGTATTAGAGGTAGCATGGGATATATGCAAATGACCCCTTAAGGACATCAGGTGTTTCAGTTATATGGGAGTTCGGAATACCCATAACTTTTTTCTTTTGTGCTCTGTTATGGACAAATTTAGGCCAATAAAGCCAACCCCCACTAACTGTGGACATGCATGCTT
This sequence comes from Protopterus annectens, assembly GCF_019279795.1. Lineage (NCBI taxonomy): Eukaryota > Metazoa > Chordata > Ceratodontiformes > Protopteridae > Protopterus > Protopterus annectens. The sequence goes on along the minus strand of NC_056740.1, from coordinate 535,769,834 downwards.
CAGCCTTCTTATGGCCTTGTCAGCACAGCATAAGTGGACTGATTGGCTAATATTTGGAAAGTTTTTCCTGTGTGACGGTGACCTTGTTACTCATTGTTTTAGTTTGTTAGTTGGGATATTTTGCAGACATCTAATGGTTATGGACATCAGCTAAGTATGACAACCCTGTGTTTCCAAACTTCACAAGGATTGCCACACAAATCCTGGACTCCTCAACATCCCACCTTTGTGCTCTAAATTTAGCACCACTCTCTCCATTGTCAGCCATGTCTGCAGAAGTCAAGCTAACAATATATGTTTGAACTGGCGCTAGATTCAGATCTCACATGTAAGAGGTGGTGTGCAAAGATGCACAGCCTTAACAACTGCATTTGTGCAATTGAAAGCATATTTATTCATTGGCAGACACATTTGTACTACTTACATCAAATAGTACTAAAGGTGTGAAACCTGGAATTAAAATTTGCCATGTGTGACACTCACCCTATTGACACATATTCCATTGTTGAACAATGAAATGCTCAATGGCTTGGATTGCAATCCTTGGTGTTTGGAAGGATAAATAGGATGAATTGTGACATATTTTGATTTTGGGACTGACACACTGTTGAAATTGTGTTGTACAAGCTGGGAACTGAACCCATGGGATAAATAATGCAAAAATTAAAACTTAGCTTATTAATTCTCATTACCACAGGAGAATCTCCTTTTAAAAATGCTAATTAGAGACATACTAATTTCAGACTGAATGGAGATATACTTTAGAGAGGCCTGTAGTTGTTGGACATTAATTAGTACTGGGAATGCATTCCTATGTAAAAAGCAACATTTCGTTTTGCAAATATATTTCAGATTGATGGAGTTGCATGACCTGAGTAATACAGGTTGTCATATTTTACATATATAATTCACAAGACATACCGACCTAAACACATAGTTAGGATATATGATGAGTCAAAATGATTATAACAAAATTATTGTGCCCATTATACATATGCAAGAGCATTTTAATTTAAATATCATCATTGTCATGTTTAAGAAATTTTACACACATTTGCTTGAGGTTATATGTGAAGGATTAATGATATATGATAAATAGAAAAATTTAGTTATGCAAGCATTACTGATACATTGCTTTCAATAAATATGTTTATCATTCTCACTTGTCTTTAGTTTTACATTCCTTATCAAAATGTTGTGAGAAATGGGATTCTGAGACCATTTGTAAATTATCGCTTAGCTGTATTCAAACCATTAATCATCTGTGTTGTTTATCTAAGCTGACTGCACTTACACCTTGTGCCATAGAAAAAGTTACCTGACAGGTGCATTTTCTTCCTTGAGTACTATCTGTAGTGCTGATGGCCACTCAACATCACCAGACTTGTTTGCATTACTGAAGGCAGCTTAAACTAAATGTTTCACTTTTTTTCCTCAGGCATTGAACCATGTTTGTATGTGCCAAGCAGACCAGAGATGCAAAAGGCATTATAAAAAATATTTGAGAGTCAAAAAATCTGACAGTGTAATGAATTCAATTAATGAGTACTTCTAGCAATGACCAGAGCAAGAAGTGCATTCATGTGGCACATTCATACGTCTCACCTCACCTTGAACATCATAATTGTACTTTGTGGAACACATTATCAGACCTGTAATTAATGACAAAATATGTGAAATGGGACAAACAGCAGCTCACATGCTCTTAGCAATAATGAAAATAGCTGAGTTGTACACAATAACAGTGATAAAAATAAATGTATGGAAATATATATCATACCACCCTCTGTAAAATTAATAATTAACTGTATTCAAATCCTGCATCATCTGTCTCTGTTCACTTCAATTACACATTCTGCCACAGGGATAGTTGTCTGATATGTGGAATTTAGTTTCTAACTACTGTCCAGACTGCTTATATACAATCAGTCTAAACTAAATTTTTCACCTATGTCTTGCTTGCATACTACTGAGTAGCGTACACATGCAGATTACAAATTAAAGAAATAAAATACATATTGAGAATAATTGAAATATGATCTATAAATAGGATTGAGACACTGCATCGTTTGTCTTATTTCTTTCAATTCACTTTTAGCCAGAGTTGGACATCTGTCACATGTATTCTCTGCAGTCATTAATATCCAGGGTGTTGGCAGCCCCTCACCAACACCAGGCTTATTTGTGCTACTGAATGCAAGCTAAATAAAATTGTTCACTTTTTTCCTTAAGCTGTGAAAGTTGATTGCTTGCTGCCAAGTGGCATGGAAATGCAGAAGGCAAAGTAAAAACATTTACAAAAATTGTTTTGGATAACAATTTAAATGAACATGAAAGTAATCAATGAGCAGAGCTACTAGTGCATTACACTGACACATTCAGCCTTCTCAGATCTCCTTGCCACATCACTACTATCATGTATGTCTCAATATCAGCACTTTAGGTACTGCCATGAAAATGAAAAAGGAGACAGGGAACAGCAGAAATGCTTTCATTTTTCACACAGCACACACAAAGTTAATGTTGTAAAAAACAAAAAAGAGAGGCAGAATCAGCAAGTCCAACAAACAAACTGTTTTATGGTTAATGCTTTCGTCTGCCACTACTAAGAAAACTTCAACAGACAAGGAAAAGAGGAAATTACATATTTTAAATAGTAAAAAATACATGACATCACTTCCCATCTCTGTTAAAAAGACATAACACTTTTAAATATATGTATAAACTATAGGTTCCCTATTACATCCTTGAAGACGCACTTACCCGAATACATAAACACTGACACGTCTTCATTGAACTGCGTAAACACTGATCGTCCTGAAGTGCAAAATCTGAAATGTCGAATCGTCATGGTTGGGCCTTCCATGGCATAGCTTTGTAAGGTAAGTGTACGATAGTTACGGACCTTAGGGTTAGGGTGCGGGTTAAGGTAAGTGCATAAATGGTGGTATATGCAAGATTTAGTGTAGGGTTAGAAGTAGTGTATAGTTTAGTTTAGGGTTAGAAGTAGGGTTTTGGTTAGTGTATGTATATGTTTATTTTGTTTGTTTGGGTAGGTAGTATGTAGCGGGCGGTAGGATGGGACAACTATGACAGTTCGAGCTTTTGAATTTCGCGGTTTAGGGCATTCAGTGTATTTGAGATTCGCAGAATATGTGTCGGTGTTTGTGTATTCGGTTACTAGGGCTTTTGAGCTTTCAATATAGACCCTAAAATATATATATATATATATATATATATATATATATATATATAGATAGATAGATAGATATACATACATATATATATATATATATATATATATGAGAAAAAAGTTTAAATATTTATGTGCATAAGTAGCAACATAAACCTATAGTTAAAAATCATCTTTCTAAAGATTTCAGTTTTAAAAGACATTTCGCATTACAGTTGTCATTTAATCATGGGTAGCTAAAAATTGGTAAAAGAATAACTGTAAACAAACATCAATTGAACATAACAAGTAGGTTCAACTGTGAAACAAAAGGACTGATATACTTAGCTTTGTGCGATAAATGTGAATGTTTTTATGTTGGTAAGATGGAGAGACAGCTAAAACAATGCATTTATGAGCACATATACAACATAAGGAAACAAGATCCCACTAACACCTTAGCCAGACATGTCAGTAGCAACCCAGGGCACACTTTGTGGTTATAGAACAACTTCTCACAGGCATTTGAGGTGGCCTTTTCTAGTTGTGTATTTGTTTTACAAAGTTAACAATGTAATTTTAAATGAAATATTTGTCTGTTAGGTTTAGTCACTTCTGACATTACTTGCGTTTCCTATCTCAACATATTCATACACTGATATTAGTGAAAATATTTATTATGACCGCCCTCAGAAAAATGTTCTGTGAACAGGTTTTGAACCTTGCATAACCACCTGTACTGTTTCTCAAATCTCAATACATTTATACATTATGCCATAGGAATAGATGAATTTCTTCAATCAGTACTGTCCAGAGTGCTGAAATTAAATTTGTCACTTTTTACCTTGGGAATTGAACTTCCATTCACTGCTACTGACCACTGCCAGTTATGGAACTCCACGCCAAATGGTGCACAAATTATCAAGGAAAAAAGACATATTTTGAAACAAGTACTTTAAATGTACATTTCTGATGTTTCATCAAAACATGGTATTAAGAGCAATCATTTAAAATCATTTCCCATATTTGCCACAAACAAGACATACATTAGCATGGAGTAAAAGTGTTCTTTTTCTTTATTGTGTCTCATTCCCTTATCTATGCTTTCCTAACAGCAATGCTATTTGACATTTATTTCATATGGTATCTGCATCAATGCTTCACGTACTCCCTTGAATATGCACAACATAACTTAGTAAGAGGCAGTAAACTGTGGTCATTAAAACAGACTTTGAATGCTATGAATGTTGTTCTTCCAATTCAATGTACTTTCAAACTTTTTGGTAATGCTCTTCTCCCTCACACATAGTAAGTGTACATCAAAGAAGGGAGGCTGTGAAACACTGATTGTTCTTGCAGTGAGACAAATCATAGACACCTGCAAGTCATTAGCAGGTAACACTTCTCAATGTTTGATCTTGCAGTCTCCTTACCCCATGTTTACCTTCCCTGCACTTAGTACAGATTGTAGTATTCAGGAATGCTAAGGATGTATAATCTCATTTGCATATTCACAGTGCTCAGACAGCTGACTCTGCACTAAATAAAGGTACTTGTGTAGCTAATATATATATATATATATATATATATATATATATATATATATATATATATATATATAATATACTAAAATTTGTCAGGTAGCTGCCTGCTCTATGTTTTAAACCACACTAATTATAAATGCTTGCACTGTATACTTTATGCCTGGTTCAACTACAGTAGTTTTAGCTGTCTTACCATGGACCAAGCTATCTTGCTGTGAGTTTTATCCATTGGGTAATGCATTTGTTTGCTTATTGTTTTGCCTCCTTTAGTAACAACTTATTTTTTTTTCTTGTCATACATTTCAGTTATGCTGTAGTATATAATGCTCACTGCAACAGGTACAATAGCTTGCTGCCTAGCTTTGACTGTGTGTTCTGCTATGTTCAGAGGAATGTAACACTTTTTCACCCTGATTACACATCTGTATTAACTGTGTTTTTTCTAAGTACATTATTAACTGTAGCAGCATTTTAAAGCTAGCTTTTGTGTAGCATTGCATTTGTACTACTGTAAAAAAACAGAAGCAGCAAAACAAACTAAATAAATAAAAATGCTAGCAGGCAGAGTTTCACAGGCACAAATCACTCAGGTGATGATAAACCAAATGTGTATTTAATGATAAAAATCCACAAGAAAAACAAATAAAATGTGAGCGCTTTCGTTAAACAAGTGTTAACTTCATCAGACACCATTAAAATGTAAGACAGTCATTTATATACATATAAAAAACATTCTGATTGGGTAAGCAAAGAGAGGCAGCTAGCTAAGCAACAATGAGACAAAACATTAATTAACCCCTTGATGACTGTTGCATCTTAAATACAACTAAAACCTGTAATTAAAAGATAAATTATTAGTCTTATACTCATGTCATGAATGATTCTAAATAGGATAAAACTAAAACCAAAGTCATTTTTAAAAACCTCATGTTAAATATTCACATAAACATAATGCTAAAATGTTTACCAAAGCCAAAGACATACAAAAGTGCTTGTGCTTAACAAATGTTTTGAGATATTTTGTTCCTTTCTAGGGCTTTTAATTTCAATACAGGAGAAATGGATGTCTTGTCATTTATCCCTGGCCATCTATCTGCCTGTAGTAAGATTTGCCACCTTAACTCTTTTAACTCTAACTGAAGTCCCCAAGGCTTTTTGTCACTCTATTACCACTGCTTGCACCCAATTTTTAGACCATGAGCTGAAGAAAATATTGCGTAATGAAAGCCAAATTTGTAAAGACTCCTGGGCTTTTTTAGAACAAGTGAACAAAACCAGGTATGACGCAAGTGACATCATGGTCACCATATATGTAAAAGACCTGTACATGGTCATCCCACAAGAAATTGGTCTCGAGTGGGTGGGTGACCTACTGTTGTTATACAAAGTTAACCAGGAGAAAATTAATCTAATTTTGGAATTATTAGAAATTGTTTTAAGAAACAACTATTTCTCCTTTAATGGCAGTTACATTTTGCAGACCATAGGAGTGGCAATGGGTTCAGCTTGTGGTGGGGCATTCATGAATATGGTAATGGCATGTTGGGAAAGAAATTATGTATTTCAGTCTCAGTACTATTCTAAGGTCAAAATGTATTATAGATACCAAGATGATATCAGCTTGATATGCACTGGGTCACTGGTTGTTTTGGAAGAGTTTTTGAGATACCCTAAAACCACCACTACATTCCTGCAGTTCACTTGGGTGATTAACCTGGATTATATGAATTACCTTGATGTCCACTTATACAAAGACACATATAATGAAAAGTATGCTACTAGGATCCACAGGAAAGAGACCTACTCAAACTCGTTCCTGCATTATACTAGCTCCCACCCCAAGCATCAAAAGAGGTCGTTAGTTAAAGGGCAATTAGTTCAAGCAGCCCGTATGATCTCCAGAGAAGAAGATTTTCTTATTGAATGTGACAACTTAAAAACTATGTTCTTGAGGAGGGAGTACCCAGCAGACTTCCTCAATGAGCTTATGCAGGAAGTGATAGGTAAAAGAAGAGTAGGGCATTTTAAGCCCATAGTTGGGGAAAACACACTAGACAACAGCCCCTCTGAAGTTGAAGAGGGGAGACCTGAGTTGGAAAAAAGTTCTTTTTGTAGATCTATGGTACATGCATTCAACTCTGACTCATACCACTTGATGTCCATTTTTTATAAGAACTGGGACATTTTAATGGATGACTTGTACATCAGGGCACAAATAGGAGAAAGATCTATAGTTACATACAGAAGGAGCTCAAACTTAAAAGACATTCTTAGGAAAGGTTCTAACTACACTAGAACAGAACGTGTAGGGATGTACAAATGTGAGTCTTGTAACTGGTGCCACAAGGTGAAATCAGGCAGAAAATTTACAGTGAATGGTATAGACCATTATGTAAAAGGTAAATATAACTGTCACTCCAAGGCAGTGGTCTACATGGCTACATGTGACCAATGCCTAGCATTTTATGAAGGAAAAACAGAAAGGAAATGTAACGCCAGAATTTATGAACACAACTATGCCATAAGAAAGAATAATATTAATAATGCTTTAGTGAGGCATATTCAGGACAATACTGGCCATAATTTCACCTTTAAGGCAATAGACCATGTAGACATCAGTGACAAAAAGCCTTGGGGACTTCAGTTAGAGTTAAAGGAGTTAAGGTGACAAATCTTACTACAGGCAGATAGATGGCCAGGGATAAATGACAGGACATCCATCTCTCCTGTATTGAAATTAAAAGCCCTAGAAAGGAACAAAATATCTCAAAACATTTGTTAAGCACAAGCACTTTTGTATGTATTTGGCTTTGGTAAACATTTTAGCATTATGTGAATATTTAACATGAGATTTTTAAAAATGACTTTGGTTTTAGTTTTATCCTATTTAGAATCATTCATGACACAAGTATAAAACTAATAATTTATCTTTTAATTACAAGTTTTAGTTGTATTTAAGATGCAACAGTTTCAACTGTAACACAGTCATCAAGGGGTTAATTAATGTTCTGTATCAGTGTGGCTCAGCTAGCTGCCTCTCTTTGCTTACCCAATCAGAGTGTTTTTTATATGTATATAAATTGCTGTCTTACATTTTAATGGTGTCTGGTGAAGTTAACACTTGTTTAACGAAAGCGCTCACATTTTATTTGTTTTTCTTGTGGATTTTATCATTAAATACACCTTTGGTTTATCATCACCTGAGTGATTTGTGCCTGTGAAACTCTGCCTGCCAGCATTTTTATTTATTTAGTTTGTTTTGCTGCTTCTGTTTTTTTGAGTTTGTTCATGGCTTCTGGCAGCATGGAGTTATCTGGCACACCAACAGCTAACAAAGAGCATGAAGCAAACAACTCGGAGACTGGACAGCTTACTGCTCTTATTCTACAACTAACCCAGAGGATGGATCATCTGTATGAACATGTGGGACTGAATAGTACCACTTCTGCTCTTGCACACTCGAATCAGCATGGGGAGGCAAGTGAGCATGCTACTAACTTTCATAATACACCTTTATGCCTCATTTCCAATTCACAGCAAAGTGAATTGAGGCAGGAAGGCACAACGCATCTGCACATGGCAGGAATAAGTTTTTCTGACAACAGGAGCTCTCAGAATGCTGTAGGAAGAAATGGACTAACAGAAACTCTTAACAAGGACATTCCTCAGTTGGAGGAGTGGTTGCGGAATGGGGTTTCATTTAACAGAAGCATCAAACACAATAGCCCTTCCTTGGAAAGTAAGCTGACAGATTTTGATGTTAAATTATCATGATGCAAGAAATTCCAACTGGAAAACACCTACCTAAGGGAATGCACTAGACTTAAAGTGGTTCCCAAAGGTTTAAGGGTCTGGCGCTTTCCTACTGGTTTACAGCAATGACTCTGTTTTGTACACTGAATTAGTTAACTTATTTGATAAATGTGGGCTCGACCTTTTAGAGCTTTTAATTAAACATAACAACAGTGAACTGGAACTGTTATTCAAAGACCTTGCAATTCTAGACTCTGCCATCCATGAGGATCATGAGTATAGCAACATGAAATTTGAACATTACAGGATTTACACTAGCATTGACCAGCACATAACAAAACTGAAAGCTGGTAAACTGAACAAGCTGGACAGGGATGTTCGGGATTATGCTAATGGTATGGCCTACCCTAAACCTCCTGGTTCATACAAAAAATTTAAAGCCCCATGAGGGGAAAGTAACAAGCAATTACCACACCCTGCAATGATGAATGTAGGTTTGAAGAGACTGATGATGTGATTTTAAACTATGATGCTGAATTCCCAGAACTCAAGAGAAGTGAAAGAATTAGGAACAAAAGCCATTACAACAATAGGCAGCAACCACAGGGCCACTACCAACCACAGGCTTTTCAGGGGACCAGGCCAAAGAACAGGAACTTGAGAGCTTAGCATCTCCACCAGTGCCTTCTGGTCACCATGTTAATCTTAATGACTCCTTCATTAATGTAAACACCCCAACACCAGTGGACTCTGTTCAAAAAGCAGGTATCTATACAGTGGTTTTTAACCACCAAAAAGACTTTTCAGTACACAATTATTCTACTTTATGTATAGATGAAACTACAGCTGACTTATTGTCTAAGGGAATGTCTTTTGTACCTGGTAAGAGATTTAATGTTGTAGACACTATGTTAGATCTGAAACTTTATTTAAGAAAGTTGAATTTGACCTTACTACATGGTACTAGATCCCAAACTAATGTCAGTGAAGGCAACATTTTTAAGATCAGTTCTACCTACAACCCCCTTTGCACCTGAAACTAGCAATGTATGAAAATGTTTGTGAACTAGATCTGTATAATTTAAATAAGAACAAATACAGGCCAGCTCAAACACTTCACAACATGAACCAAAGTGAACATGATTGTTTATTGGAACTGCAAGAACATGACGTCAGGGTTATGAAACCTGACAAAGGGGGAGGGGTTGTAATCATGGACTTTTCCACATACAGTGACAAAATGTTGGCTATGTTAGACACAGGAAATTACACGGAAGTGTCCCTTAATGAATTAAATGCAGCATATAGGAAAATCTACAGCCAACTCACTGACATATTTCTAGAAAGAAGAATCAACCTTTCCTTACATAATTATCTTAACATCATTACCCCAAGGATACCAGTGTTCCTTGGTATTCCCAAGATCCACAAGAACCTATCAGATCCACCTATGAGTCCCTTAGTGGATGGAAGACACTCCATTACCACTGCTTGTGCCCAATTTTTGGACCATGAGCTGAAGAAAATATTGCGTAATGAAAACCAAATTTGTAAAGACTCCTGGGCTTTTTTAGAACAAGTGAACAAAACCAGGTATGATGCAAGTGACATCATGGTCACTATAGATGTAAAAGACCTGTACACGGTCATCCCACAAGAAATTGGTCTTGAGTGGGTGGGTGACCTACTGTTGTTATACAAAGTTAACCAGGAGAAAATTAATCTAATTTTGGAATTATTAGAAATTGTTTTAAGAAACAACTATTTCTCCTTTAATGGCAGGCACTTTTTGCAAACCATAGGAGTGGCAATGGGTTCAGCTTGTGGTGGGGCATTCGCAAATATGGTAATGGCATATTGGGAAAGAAATTATATATTTCAGTCTCAGTACTATTCTAAGGTCAAAATGTATTATAGATACCAAGATGATATCAGCTTGATATGGAATGGGTCACTGTTTGTTTTGGAAGAGTTTTTGAGATACCTTAATACCACCACTACATTCCTGCAGTTCACTTGGGTGATTAACCTGGATTATATGAATTACCTTGATGTCCACTTATACAAAGACACACTTAATGAAAACTATGTTACTAGGATCCACAGGAAAGAGACCTACTCAAACTCGTTCCTGCATTACACTAGCTCCCACCCCAAGCATCAAAAGAGGTCGGTAGTTAAAGGGCAATTAGTTCGATCTCCAGAGAAGAAGATTTTCTTATTGAATGTGACAACTTAAAAACTATGTTCTTGAGGAGGGAGTACCCAGCAGACTTGCTCAATGAGCTTATGCAGGAAGTGATAGGTAAAAGAAGAGTAGGGCATTTTAAGCCCATAGTTGGGGAAAACACACTAGACAACAGCCCCTCTGAAGTTGAAGAGGGGAGACCTGAGTTGGAAAAAAGTTCTTTTTGTAGATCTATGGTGCATACATTCAACTCTGACTCATACCACTTGATGTCCATTTTTTATAAGAACTGGGACATTTTAATGGATGACTTGTACATCAGGGCACAAATAGGAGAAAGACCTATAGTTACATACAGAAGGGGCTCAAACTTAAAAGACCTTCTTAGGAAAGGTTCTAACTACACTAGAACAGGACGTGTAGGGATGTACAAATGTGAGTCTTGTAACTGGTGCCACAAGGTGAAATCAGGCAGCAAATTTACAGTGAATGGTATAGACCATTATGTAAAAGGTAAATATAACTGTCACTCCAAGGCAGTGGTCTACATGACTATATGTGACCAATGCCTAGTATTTTATGTAGGCAAAACAGAAAGGAAATTTAACACCAGAATTTATGAACACAACCATGCCATAAGAAAGAATAATATTAATAATGCTTTAGCGAGGCATATTCAGGACAATACTGGCCACAATTTCACATTTAAGGCAATAGACCATGTAGACGTCAGTGACAAAAAGCCTTGGGGACTTCAGTTAGAGTTAAAGGAGTTAAGGTGGCAAATCTTACTACAGGCAGATAGATGGCCAGGGATAAATGACAGGAGATCAATCTCTCCTGTATTGAAATTAAGAGCCCTAGAAAGGAACAAAATACCTCAAAACATTTGTTAAGCACAAGCACTTTTGTATGTATTTGGCTTTGGTAAACATTTTAGCATCATGTCATTTTTTCTCATCACTAGTATGAACCTATGAACCTATAACTAAACCTTAAAAAGGGCACAGTATACTCAAATCAAGGGGTGGCGTAAGCCATACAGAATTGGGCTAGGCTTATAATTGCCCCCAGAGATAGCCTAGTATGAACCTACTATGAACTGAATGAATGAATATTTAACATGAGATTTTTAAAAATGACTTTGGTTTTAGTTTTATCCTATTTAGAATCATTCATGACACAAGTATAAAACTAATAATTTATCTTTTAATTACAAGTTTTAGTTGTATTTAAGATGCAACAGTTTCAACTGTAACACAGTCATTGAGGGGTTAATTAATGTTCTGTCTCAGTGTTGCTTAGCTAGCTGCCTCTCTTTGCTTACCCAATCAGAGTGTTTTTTTTATATGTATATAAATGGCTGTCTTACATTTTAATGGTGTCTGATGAAGTTAACACTTGTTTAACGAAAGCGCTCACATTTTATTTGTTTTTCTTGTGGATTTTTATCATTAAATACACCTTTGGTTTATCATCACTTGAGTGATTTGTGCCTGTGAAACTCTGCCTGCCAGCATTTTTATTTATTTGTAATACTGTGCTAGAGTGAATGGAGATGTGATAGTCTTAACAGTTTGTGTTTATATTGTTTGAGTTTCTCTTTCTGTCCTCTAAAATACCTCCATCTATCTTTTGTGTGCTAAACACCATATTTGGTAACAATTTTTATTATTCTTCTTTCTCTCCTCAGCTAGCAGCCAAGTTTGTCTTTTTCCTCTCCATACTGGCAGCATACTGTTAAAAGTCCTGCATGCTGCATTAAATGGTTGCAATGAAAATTGCTCATCACACAGCTCTGTTCTCTTACCTTGCAGTGTCTCTTTATCTGCAAAGTATGTTGGCTTAGTTTTTACATTTTACAATATACTTATTTAAGGCATTATCTAGTGTACTCTCTAGCAAGTTGGTATGCTGTAAAGTAGCTTGGCAGCAGGGACCTCCCCATTTCTTAATAGACTGCCTGTTAATTTCAACAAACTTATGTCTATTAAATGCTGGACTTATCCTGTTTTAAGATATTTCTTACCAAGCCTGTTCTAAGATATTTCTTACCTGATAGTACTTCACAACAAAACTTTTTTTCATACTATTAACAGTACATAGCCTTATTCTGTTAGAGTTTACTGATTGTTTCTGGACTGTGCTTGACTCTGGGCTTGGCTTCTTCACTCCGTTTGCCCTCGCTTCACTCGGGCTCACTTCGTCTCCACCCATCCCCATGTCATTTCCTTTATAGCTAACTACTTTGCACCTCCCACAACAGACATTCACCCCTTCCTATCTTTCACTCCATAATAGTCTATACCTCAACCCTCTTGCTGCTACAACAAAATATTTTAACTTCATCCCCCCTACTGGTACTAGCTGGTATACACTATTATCCTCTATCTAATAGACCAAGAAACTATACCACCGTGCATTTTATTAACTAAAAACACCCTACAATATGTATTCCTCGAACAGTAAAATCTATGCATTTCTAACTACATCCATCCTATTATTGCCTCTCCTACTCCTCTTTCTTACACTCACATCACTTAACATCCACTTACACCCCAAACATATCTCCTCTACAAACCCAAATTGCTGTAGCCTTAAAAAATAATCATCAAACCTTCTCCATTTTGCATATATCTTCTCATTAAATACTCCCTTACCAAAATACACTTACCTAACACAAAACCCACCCCTACCAAACACAAAACCAAATACTACACCCCCACTGCTAATATGCTCAAACTCATCTACCTCCACAAAAACATTCTCTTAGCTGGAGACATCCATTCCAACCCTGGTACAACACACCCCACTGCTAGCCCTCCTAACCCCAAAGTCAATAATCTCCCAAACAAACATCTTTCCTTCTATTCAATAAACACTAGGAATATTCTGAACAAAGTAAGTGAACTACATGCTTGGATCTCCCACCATACTCCAGATATCCTTGTTCTAACTGAAACCTGGTTGAAATCCTAACACCAAGACATAGAGCTCTTGCCCTCTGGCTATGGCATACACCATCTAGACTGACCAAAAAGGAAAGGTGGAGGCATTGCTATCCTACACTCTAACCACCTTACCATTTCTAACTCTACTTTTACATCCCAAGCCTCCTCCCCAGCTGAAAGTTTATCTGTAAACCTAAATATTAATAGCCATTCCACTATCACCATTGTAACAATTTACATTCCACCAGGTGATAACATCCCCCTACTGGAAAATATGCTTGCTCATATCTCCCAACACATCCCAAATTAAACTATCATTCTTGGGGATGTCAACATTAACTGGCTATCTCTCTCCTCTCAAAACTCCTTACAACACCTCAATCTCTATGGCTTTACTCAACTCATCTCTGATCCCACTTATTTCAATAACTCCCATACAGCCTCATCTCTGCTTGACTGGATTCTTGTCTCTTACCCTTCCAAATACCATAACCCAGAATTGCTACCAAATTCCTTAAGTGATCACTGTCCATTAAAAATACCAAGATACACATCCCATCAACTAAACCTCAAAGGTTTATCAAACACCGAAAACTAACAAACTTTAAACCTGAAACTCTGAAATCTTTATTATCAAAAGTGAACTGGAATCCCTTAAAACTACTCCCCTTGGATAAAGCTGTCCACTTTTTTAACTCCACTTTCCTTAGTATTTTAAATACTCTGGCACCCCTTAAAACAGTCCACATAAAGTCTAACATATCCCCATGGCTGACCATAAACACTTGTGCACTACTAAAAAAAAAAAAAAAAAAGCATGGAAAATTTGGACTAAAACTAAACATCGACCAAACCTCCAGAAATATAAAGAACTTAGAAATATTGCCAAAAGTCACATAAATAAAGATAAGAAAAACTTCTATAATAATCCATCTTCTACCTTTAAATCCAACCCTAAAAAGTTCTGTCACTCTGTAAATCAAATACTACACCCAGGTGCACTAGTCTTCCCTAACCCTCATTCTGACAAAACACATGAGGAAACTGCCTCCATATTCAACAACTACTTTATAGACTCAATATCCAAATTACTAAATCAAGACACAAACCATCCCACCAACAATAATAGACCTAATAGCTCAAACTCTTTTATTAATAGTAACCCTACCACTACCTTCTGCCTCAAACCTGTCTCCACTAACTATATTAAAACGCTACTATCTAAATTAAAACCTTGTTCCATATCTGTAGGCAACATTCCCTCCACATCCCTTCAGGCTGCTGCTGATATTCTTGCTTTCCCAGTTTCTATTCTAATAAACCGCTCTATCACAAAATCCGCATTCCCTTCTATCTGGAAGCAATTTTACACCCTTCAAATACACAAAGCAGGAAACTCCATAGATATAACTAATTTTAGACCCATAGCCATACTCTCACCACTCTCCAAAATTCTGGAAAAACTTATACACAAACAAGTCTTACACTACCTTCTGCAAGAAAATATACTCACACCTACTCAACATGGCTTTCGTCCCATGCACAGCACTACTACAGCTCTCCTTTCTTTCCTAAACTCTGTATTACTAGCTAGAGATAGTAACAAACATATTTCCTGTTTCTTCGTTGACCTCTCTAAAGCCTTTGATACAATCTCTCATAAACTCCTTCTCCTTAAACTAGCAAACTTAACACTTCTCTCCATCCACCATATCTTGGTTTAACAGCTATCTCTCTGATAGACTCCAATCAGTCAAATGACTCTCAGCTTTCTCCCCTCTTCTTCCTGTTAAAACAGGTGTTCCACAAGGCTCCATCCTTGGGCCACTTCTTTTTAACATTTTTACCAACCTTCTCTACTCTTCCTGTCCTGGATCCTCACTGATACAATACGCAGATGATTCTACACTTATCAAATTATTGCCGAATCACCAACTCAACTAAAATCACACACACAGTCCTTTTAACTCTGTAGAAAACTGGCTATCTGAAAATCAACTTACCCTTAATCCAAAGAAAACCAAATTACTACTCTTTCTCCCTAAAAACCTTAACCACATAAAGTCTTCCTTCTCCATATTTTCACAAAATAATACTCAAATACAGGTGGACACCAGTACAAAACTCTTAGGTGTTACTATTGATGATAGACTAACCTTTGATTTACATGTCAATAATTGTATCTGAAAAATACATCTCAAGCTAGGTCTCCTCTAAAGAAACAAAAAATATCTTACCAAAACAGCAAAACTAACCTTTTCAAATGCCTACCTCTTACGCACTTTACTCTATAGCTCCCAAATTCTCACCAGCCTCAACACTGTGCTACTAAACAAGTTAGAAACAACTTATAACAGGATTGCCAGATTTGCTGCCCAAAATTTTTACAAGCCCATCACTGTCTCTCACTAAAAGAACTAAATTGACTAGAATTACCTAACCTGCTTCGGTATAATCAGTTTCAGATTATTCACTCCATTCTTTACAAACCCTCTTTCTGTCCAACTATCTCATCTCTAATCTCTTGTTACCTATCCACAGTTCTGAACAAGGCCTACTAAAACTCTACAAACCAAGGACCAAAATGGGTCACCTTGTCTATAGCTTTAACCCTTCCAAGGCCTAGAATAGCCTACCACTAGGTATAAGATCCCTTGAACATCCCAATCAATTCAAAACCGCTACAAAAAATACGTTCATGAAAAATGGACCTGGCAAAGTTATTATCCCCCCATAAACATTCTCCTATAACTTTCTACTTCCCTTCTCTCTTCCTTCCCTTCAATAAACAAACTTACTACTTTATCTTCTTCTCTTGGTACATCACTGTACAAACATAACTAGTAAAATATTTCAGCTATGTAACTATTGCACTATTATGTATATAATATGTAATTCTGAATGTATCCCTCTGATGAATGCATTTCTATATGTATTTCACTTGCCACAGTGTAATGTATGACACTGTAATGCAGTAATGTGTGGTACTGATAAATGTATTCTATATGTATTCAATATGTAAAATTTCTATTTTTCTGTTGGAGCTTTTCTCCTCGGGCCTCCGCTGAAAACGGGCAATTGTAGCCCAGTCGGACAAACCCGGTCAACAAATATAAAATGAGCATAAAATAAATAAAATAAATAAATAATAAACCTGCATTGTAGTAGGGAGACTGTTTAGATCCAGTGTGATTGTTACTGCTAAATACACACACTTTTGGAGATTTATCTACTTTCTAAAATGCTTTCTTGTCAAGGTATGTTGCTGTTTCTTACAAAATATGTTAGTGTAATGCCAAAGATGAATTGTAATGCACAATACAAACTATTTTTTTCTGTCTGCCCTTTCTTTATGCTTTACTATTGGCATAGCCCATGTATATCAGTTATTTGTCTGCAATACAAAGTTTGGTAAATAATGCTACCTGACGTAAATGTTGTAGGTTTTATTTTCATGGAAATTGTTCAGTTATTGCAGAAGAGTGTGGTATAACGTCATAGCAAGATCAGATATTTTCACAAGTGTAACCCAAAGAATGCGTGAAGGTTGTGATCTCTACCTCGCTGCTCCCCACACCAGTGAAGATGGTACTATAGTAGTTTTCTGCATTTCTTCTTGTAGATTGTGAATTAGTATTGCTAATGATGCAACATGTTGCACAGTTACACAACTGTTGTTTGATTACAGAACTGTTATTTTGTTGTTACTTTACTAATATATATTTTGGTGGGCTGTCTTAATGTGCGTAGTCATACAGAGCATTACCTTTAAACTGTTGTGTGCATAGTAGATACATACATTCATACATACCTGAGTTCTCAGGCATCCTGTCTGTGCAATAGAAATTTAATTTTGTGTCTGTTTCATCTCATACAGGGATATAGCACCCAAGAAGAAATCTCTACCCTGCAATCCATTATTCCCTGATGCAGAAAATTAGGTCATTATCAAGGCCTTATGTCAACATGGAGTGGTCATTATCAAGGCCTTATGTCACCATGGAGCTTTTATCATAGGTAGAGGTAGAGGTGACCAATCTGGCTGACACAGGATATGGCAGCAGGTGGCCAGTGACATTAATGCTGTCGAAGGCAAGGGAGAAGTTACTCTGAGAAAAGACACAGGGCAAGTGATATGATAACTTCTGTCCATTGTACCCTATTATATATCTAGAGCCAGCAAAAAATGTGAGTCTGACGACACAGTAATAGAGAGATAGAGGAGGGTGTTTGGGGGGAAATTCAGCTGATCAGTAGATTTTTGTATGAGATCATTCTTAATCTGGACGTGTGAAGAGAATTGTATTGTGCTTCTTGTTTCATTTGCATTACGATGCTTATCAGCCTTCTTTTCTTTCTCTTCTTTACATACAGGAACATCTGGATTTCAGTCTGCCAGACCACTTGTACATGGTAAGCACATATTTGTTACTGTTATTGGTGTATATAAGGTAGATTTATAGATTCAGGTCTAGCTGAGAGTAATATTTGTATTGCTTTAGCATCTTTTATAGTTTAACATACCTTTCAATTAAGAAAACATTTGACCAATTTCATTCCCAATTTCTTTTTGTTGTGTTTATTGCTTATTATAATAGGTGATCTCGAAAGCGGCACTGTGGAACTCCTAGTACCTGATATCAGATTATGAGTAGCCTCTAATGATGATGGTGGTGATAAACAGACACACTCTAGGGTGCAGAGGATCAGTCTGACACTGAGTCTGTGGGTCCCATATTCCTGCCCTTATTTCAGACACAGTAAGTATGCCCACGTGTATGCATGACGCAGAGACTTCTGATATAGGACAGGTTGAGGGTGATACAGTTGATCAGGTTAGTGTGGTTACTCTGGTTGCAGATCTGATTGATTTTCCCTGTAGCCATCATGACATCAAGGTGCCACATAGGAGGTTTGGTAGAAATGCTCAGGGGAGGCTTTCTACCCACCCTCCTCCTGATGCTGGTGTGTCATTAGGTACTACCAGATGTATGTGTAGGGCTGTGGTGGAGGTACAGGCGTGTTCTTGCAGGGCCTTGAAAGAGACAATGGAAGTACTAAACATTGGGCATTCTGACATGCATGACTACTTGAACCACGTGGTGACTCCTTGGACAGCATCACTGATACACTGGATTGAGTAGCGTTGAACCACGTGGGTGCCTCCTTGGACAGCATCACTGACACACTGGATTGATTAGCATTGAACCACATGGGTGACTCCTTGGACAGCATCACTGACACACTGGATTGAGTAGCATTGAACCACGTGGGTGACTCCTTGGACAGCATCACTGACACACTGGATTGAGTAGCATTGAACCACGTGGGTGACTCCTTGGACAGCATCACTGACACACTGGATTGAGTAGCATCCGTGATGGAACATCTGCTGAGTGAGGGTGGGCATCTAAGTGGCCATAGAGCTACTACATCTTCTGGTGTTAGCAGATGTGGCTATGCTAGATCCTACTCCCATTTGCACTACTTCCACTGCTCCATCAGTGATTGCGGTGTCCTTACCTAGATGTGGTAGGCCATGGGGTCATGGTCCTGGGCATAGTCATGAGGAGAACTCATCCAGCAGACGTCACTCACATTTAGGCAGCACCCTGAATTTTAGACATGGCAATGGAAGTAACAGTACAACTCCTGGCAAAGGTAATTCTTAGGGTTGGGGGCAACAACACTGAACTGACTACTCTACCATGCACAAGTCACACTAGTTTGACATGCCAGGAAATAGTGCTAGCACAGTGCTTGCTTGTCTTCATGTAGGCACATACACATTGAAAAAAATAACTTGCCCATACCACCTCTCACACATGTAAGCTATCTAAATAGTACTGTTGAATGCTAAACATCTGTTACTGGTCCTGACCTCTGTATACTTTGGTAGATACTTTCTGACTCACACACACTCACTTGTTTGGTGTCAGTCTTGACCTATTTCTACCCCCCTACCCTGTGCAAATGATGATTACCATGCCCTGCTCTTGCATGGCTTTGTGACTTACGGTTGAATATATGTCATATGCACACAGTGGCTAGCTATTACTTGCTTACTCTCGTTTATCAATATGTATTGCAGAAGAAAAGTTTTTGATTTTTTCCTTCTCATTTGTGAATGGTTGTTTAAATAATTGTTGAAGCTCATTGTATTTCATATAGTATTGTAAGTAAAGTAATTCAGCCAACAGGTACTTCAGTCTTGCTTCTTAATATACTTGTGCAAATGAGGGTATAACTGACACCTTCCATGGTTTATCGACATTGGTCAAATGAAATGCTTAATGCACAGTATTGGGTAGAATACGTAACTGCATATTGTAAACATCAGACATATGAGCTATTACTAACATAACTGTATACCTCAGACAAATGCTCTGCTTAGGAACGTGTATGTATTTCCATATGAGAGTACTCTGTTACGTAATCTTTTTATTTTCTTTACAGATTCCACACTTACCTTGTCATTACTGCAGGTACAAATTGTGTCCTTGGGGGTTGTTCCTATCTGATGCTATCAGAACTCAGCCATTACATGGTTTAATAAAGGTTGTGGAGCTTAACGACCAACAGTTTTCCTAACTGTATGTGTGTGAGATCTTAGGCTTTGACCTAGGTAGTGAGTGTGTGTGTGCTATCCTTTGCATCGTAGCTAGAGCCAGGGCATACTGTGCATGCCTCCATCTGCCAGCATCATCTGTAGCTGGTGTTCTCCCTCAAGCTCCTCCTCTGCATCAGCTGCTGCTGGCCCTGCCTGTGATCCTTGAACCCGTGGTCCTGTCTCATGCTGTCCTTGTTGAAGCTGTTTCCTGTGAATTATCTTCTGTAAAATGGCACAAACTGTAAGTATTTTGGCAGAGGCACTTAGGTCATACTGCAGTGCACCTCCCACATGGTTGCTGAAACCTTGATATGAGCAGTCCAAACACATGTTTTATGATATGCGTAGTTTGAGCATGGGCCTCATTGCATCCTTACTTAGTGGGGTTGTTTGTGATTTTCTCACAGATGTCATAAACCAGGGCTCCAGTGCATAACTTGCATCCCCCACTAGACACCCTTGTGGAATGTCAACCCTAGAAAACCCGGTGCCATATGTGTGAGTCAGGAAAACTGCCTGGGTTACCTGTCCAAACATTGCAGATGATCCCTTGGGCATTACAAACAACCTGACAGTTTATAGAGAGAGAACATTTTCTATTGATCTATCTCCTTCCCTGTTCACCAAGTGGGGCTTTTATTTCTATGTGTGTCCAATCTATGGCCTACAAGACTTCAAGGAAATGTACTATTGCATAAAATTCCTGTATGATTCTTGCACTGTCCTGTGGGGTGTGAGGGAAACAGATGTGACCCCCTGAATGCTATAGCATTGCATTTAAAAAGTGATGAAATATTCCAGAGGCAGATGCTTGTGACACCCCAATATATCCCCAGTGGGTTTCTGGAAAGTACCAGTAGCTAGTATACATAATGGTGCACATACCTTTGTTTCCCCTGGTATGAATTCCCCATGGTTTCTCTCAGGCCTGAGAGGGGGGGGGGAGTAGAGGTTGCATAGTTCCTGCAGTTTTTTCCTATCTACCCTGCATCACTCAGCAATTTGTGTGTCATGAAGTGCATGATAATTCAAACAGGGAATAAGAAGAAGACCCTTCCTCTTCCTTTACCGAGGTCTGGCAGCAGCAGCACCTGCTGCACATACAGCATAATGATAGCAGAAGCAACCCCTATTGTGTTTTTTTTCTAAGTGTAGTCAGACTTTTGGAGTTCAGGGCAAAGGTGAGCACTGAGTGTACACAATTAGCTCCCTATTGAAATGTTGGCCGATAAACAGAAAAAAAAACACAGAAAAAGAGTGAATTTCAAAAGTCACTCATCTCCTTTAAACTTCTTTTTGCAGAGTCAAGCCCCCCTACTTCCCGAACTTATATATACCAACTCTGAGATTGCCATACCTTGGAGAAAAGGGAATATTCTGAAAAATGGCATCTCAGACTTAGTATATGTAAGTTCATTCTTTCTGCCATTCAGTCTCCATATTTCATGACTTGATCTAGAGGGTCACGACATTTCAAATGGAATTACTTTATAGCTTCCTGAATAGCTCTACCATGTTGGATTTGGCCAGCGCAGTGGTGCAGCGGTAGCATTGTCGCCTCACAGCAAGAGGTTCTCCAGTTTGATTCTCAGCTGGGATGCCATTTGTGCGGAGTCTGCATGTCCTCCCTGTGTTCGTGTGGGTTTCCTCCAGGTGCTCTGGATTCCTCCCACATTACAAAGACATGCATCTGGAGCATTTCTCCCTGGGCCTCCATTGAAAATTGGCTCATTCCAAGTCAGACTTTCCCGCTTAAAAAATGCTAAATAAAATAGATTAGCTTGCAATTCAGCTTTTGTATGCTGTCATTAGCACATTCTGCCATTTCCCTTTGTTTTGGGGCAGTACAGGATGTGCAGAGGTGTTTAATGAATACCAAATAGTGCACTATCATGCTGGCAGTAGGCCGCGCCATCAACATGATAGCTGCACTTAATATAGCTATTAATAGATCTGTCCCAGCTGAGTTTTTACTTCTATTTATAAAATAGCAAGTTTAACCTGAAGCTCTTTTGTTTTCTCAGGATCTAATGTTGAAAACATGCATATTTTTTTTTTTTTTTGTGAGACATACTTTTTATAAGAAGTTTTGAGATATATCTTGGGACTTCTAAACATGACAGATTTTTCACAAAGGACCTATGCAAAGTGTAATACACCAGTATGGCTATTTGCAGTTCATAAAGTTACCCTACTGGTGCATGAAGGTTGAAGCCTCAAGCTTCAGTTGCCCTTGGTTCAATTCACCAATGATCAGAGTTCCTCCATAGGAAATCATTGTCAATGAGTTGTGCTGGTATTGATCGAGTTGGTGTGACCATGGAGTTGATATATATAAGTTTGGGAGGTGTGGGTCTTGCAACCCACAACAGGGGGGTGCAAAACACTTAAAAGGTGTTTTTTTGGCCATTTTTTTTTCATCAAATGCAGTTCGGGGATTCAAATCCTCAGTGCATTCACATTCACCCACTTATAGTGAAAGCAATTTGTAATAGTGTCATAAATAGACTGGCTAATGGGTTCCCCCGAACCTATAGCATAGGAGCATATTAACACGTATTCTGCTGTTCTATACTTAATTCATTAACGTGTTCTTCTCAGTTCTGTCTCCTAAAGCACATATTCTGTTGCTGGGCAGAATCAATGATTCATTCTTTGATGTAAAATGTATACAATCAGCTAAACATTTCTTTTTCCTATCAGAATGTAATTTTTTTCAGATTTATTATAACCTGCCCATTTTGCCTAAGAGCTGAAAACTGATGTAATATCACTCATGGGTGTGAAGGTAACAAAGTGTTTTAGCCATATGAAATGATACTTTCCAGGAAATAATTTGTAGTGTAGATAAGGATGTGAGTGTATGAAAAACATAGTGCAGCCTGTCTGATTGTAGGAAGCATTGTAGAAGTTATTGCCAACTTTTTGAATTACTTCTTAGCTGTTTCAGTCTTGCATGCTTGAAGAGACTATAGATCTGTGCATTGGAAAGTGGGTTTTTTTTCACTTTTTTAAGAGTTATAATTTGTACTGTTTAATACAAAAGAGCACTACATGCAAGGACTGCCCATTTCAACACTGGAAGCATAATTATAAAATGCTCATTGTGGAGTGGATTATGCAGTACAGCCATTATCATGTAAAACCAATAAAAATACCCCAACTGAGAAGGACCAGTAAAGAAAAAAATACTTATTACTGATTTTTCCAAGAACAGTTAGTGTTCAGCCCAGTGGGTTTCAGAGTATTACATTTTAAAATAAACATAGTTTTTATATGTAAGAAATAATTCCTAATACCACAGTTGAACTTTTCTAATTTACTATCATGCTCTAGAACTGTAGCTTGAAGCAAAACAACTTTTCTGATAGGATTTTATAAAAAACTTTTGGCCACTGAACTTAAAGGTTCTTTGGTGCTCAATGGCTGTAATGTAATATATTCCTGCAGCCTGGCTTTAAACTTTCTGCCAGACTGACCTTTATAACCAGGCTGTAGAGACATCTCAAAGTAAGTAAATTGCATTATCAGAGGAACAAGTATATCTGTATTTAATATTCACCTTTAATATCAGCCCTCCCCAAAACCAAAAGCACTAGCTCCTTGCATCCTGACAACATACTAGGCTGTCTGCTAGTCAGCACTGCCTCACTGATTTCCTTTCAAACCTATTCAGTCTCAGTTGTTCCTACCTACATTCCTGAGTCCTGGAGAACAGCCCTTACACAAGGGTGACCATATCACTGGTCCTGCAGCTATAGACCAGTTACAGAATTCTTCTCTGCCATGGAAGTCCATCGTCCGGCCAGTCTACCAAAGCCTACTGTTGCTTTAAGGTACGCTGAAAGTCACCTAAATGCTCCTCCCATAGTGTAGGGCATAAAAGAGATGTTCAGGGGTACCATCCTCAGAACTTCTTTGCTGCCAGTACAAATACTGTTTTTAACTGTCGGTCTGTTTGCCTCCATACATTTTTTACTGTTCGTTTGCATTCTAGTGATTACTCCTGTTTGCTGAAGTCGTCACTGTTGCAGATAAGTAACCAGTTGGGGGTTTTGTTTTTTCTTGAGTTTTTTGTGCATTTTGAGGGGTTAATGTCATCCAGGAAGGGTAAATGCCAGTGTGGAAGACAGATTCCCCATACAGACCACCATGATAAGTGCCTTTTTTTTGCCTAGGAGCTTCTCACAACCATACGTCTTGTTCGATTTGTCAGGCATTTGTCCCCAAAACCCTTCATAGTAGGCTTTCTTCTCTTTCTTTGTATCTTAAGAACTAGTGTCTTGAACTTCTTGCAAAAAGATACTGTAGATGGTACTTCATGCCTCAAGGGTCAGCCATCAGGGAAGAATTTGAAAAGGGTAAGACTGGAGTCTTCCGCTGTCCAGCCTCTGCCAGGTATTTCTCCTGAGGTTGTTACAAACCAGGAGGCTCACCTGACTGTGTTGTTGGATTTCTCTGCCACGTCCGGGTTGGTGGCCGGCGAGGATCTGGCAGACAGCATGTCTGACGAGGCTTTGCAGGTGCCCATTTCGGACATTCAGGGAAACCACAGTTCATTGTTCCTGAGGGGTCTAGGGGGTTCCACAGGTTCTTCTTAGGAAAGAAGTTCCTATTACGGTTGTGGAATGCCGTCCTGAGTCAGAGCCTTCTCACTCCTCCAGGATGGACATTCCATTAAAAAAGAAACAGAAAACTAAACATGTTTTTTCTGCTCCTAGGGATCCACAAAGTGAGTGGCAGGCCTTTACACAGGGGTTATTTAATGCTTTACTGTCGTTAAGTCCTCCTAAAGGGGTTTCAGTTTCTGCTCCTCCTTGGTCCTCTTCTACACTTAAAGGGCCCAGGGAACTCTATTCTTCTGAGGAAAAGTTGGATTCTGATGAAGAATCCTTTACTTATTCTACCCAGATTCCTTCTCCTTTAGACTGCAGGTCTGAGGAAGAGGAATCTAATAGTCCAGATACCCCTTCTGAGGAAATTTCCTTTGGGGACACAGTCTCTAGGATGATGGAATTTTTTGAGTGGGATTGTGCCCAGGTTTCTGATATCCATAAGAGTTACTATGAGTTACTGCAGATGGAATCTCCTAAACCTGTGGCTATTCCTCCTGTCTTGGTTGCTTTACTAAATGTTTTTCCAATGCCTCTGAAGTGCCTGATTCTCTGCCCCCTACTTTTAAGAAGTCTGATAGGTTTTATAGGGTGCCTGAGGGTTGTTCCTTTTTGTTCAAACGTCCTGCTGTTGACCCCTCTGTGGTGTCTGTAGTCTCTGATAAGCCATTTCATTTGCTTCCTTCATCCAAGTTACTGCCTTCTGCCAAGGACAGTCAAACTATGGACTGGCTGGGTAAGAAGGTTTATACTTCGGCTACCCTAGCTTTTAGGGCTATTAATTATCAGACCCATATATCTAGATATGTGTTGACTTTCTTCCTCAGACTTGCCAGCTTTTTTCTGATCTTTCAGACTCTGAGAGTAAATCTTATGTTCTTTCCTTGCTAGGGGTTTCCTCTCAAGTAGTCTCATTCTGTCAGATGTAGTTATGATGCAATGGATGCCTCTTCTAGGGCTGCTGCTTTTGTTTCAGTACTGAGGAGGTATTCTTGGCTTAGGCTTCAACCTTTACCTGATGATATTAAGGCTAAGTTGATGGATGCTCCTCTGGATAATAAACTTTTGTTTGGGGAAGTGGCTGCTGGTTTGTTTAGGTCTCTTCAGAATAAGGGGAAGGCCTTACAGGAGCTTAAACATGTCTTTGTTTCTTCTGTGCCTAAATTTCAGAGAAACTACCCTTCTAAGCCAGCCTTTGTTTGTAGGCAATCTCGACCTCCTGCTAAAGGTAAAAAGGGTAGTAAACGGGCTCCTCCTGCTAAGGCCACTTAGACTGTATGGATTCTAAAGCCTTCCTTTCTTGACAAACCAGGTGCTGTCTATCTACCTGTTCCCAGCCACATTCCCCTTTCTCTTTGCCTTTTTCTTTCTCTTCCTATTTGGCTTTGAATCACCCAGGATTCTTGGGTTCTGTTAATCAATCGTCAGGGGTACTTCATAGTGTGGATTTCCCATCCTGCTTTTATGGGCATTCCTCAGAGTTTTTTCAAGATCTTTTGTCTCAGGGTCCTATTCAAGAGGTGCCTGTGTCCCAAAGGGGGAAGGGGTTTTATTCAAGAATGTTTCTAGTGCCCAGAAAAGAAGGTACTTGTAGACTGATTCTAGACCTCTCTCATCTAAACACTTTTCTGAAGGTGCCTTCCTTTCAGATGTTGTCCCTTCAGACTCTCTTTCCTCTCTTGCTCCCTCAGGCCTTTCTGGTGTCTCGGGGTCTCAAGGATGCTGACCTACATATTCTGATCCATCCTCTTTTCAGGAAGTTTTTGCATTTCTATGTTGCTTCCTGGCATTTTCAGTTCTGTGCTTTGCCCTTTGGCCTTTCTACTGCCTCAAGGGTGTTCACCAAATGCCTTGCTCCTGTGATTGCTTTTTTCAGGCTTCAAGAGATCCAAATATTTCCTTACTTGGGCGACCTGCTGATTCAGGCATCCTCTCCAGAGATCCTTTTGCAAAATCTTTGTTTTACCATTTCTCTTATTCAAAGCTTGGGGTTTATGATAAACTTCAAAAAGTCTTCCCTGACTCCTTCTCAAGATCATGTCTTTCTGGGTTGCAGGATCCAGACGGTGCCAATGCTGGCATCCCTGCCTCCTCCAAAGGCCTTAACTCTCATTTCTTCCTTTCTTATGGAAGTTGGACACCCTCTCATTTTCTTGGAAGGGGATGTTTCTTTATGCATTCCCTCCCCTTCCTCTCCTTCTGAGAGTCCTGTTCAAGATTCAACAGGATGCTCTCAAATTCTTGTTGGTGACTCCCTTTTGGATGCAACAGCACTGGTTCCCTCTACTTCTGCATCTAACCAAGGGCAATCATCACAAGTTACCTCACAGGGTGAATCTACTCACACAAGACAAGGGATCTCTCATCCATCCCCACCTGTCCACACTTCAACTGACACTGTGGGTGATAGGGTTTTGATCCCTCATAGACACCTTTTTTCTGAGAACATGCTGCAGGTCCTGCAGGAGGCCAGGCAACCTACTACTAGGAAATCATACTTATCAAAATGGAAGAGGTTTTCTATTTAGTGTCTTTCTTGTGACCTGGACCCACTTCCTGTGGATATTCCTTTGGTTCTGTCTTATTTGTGTGATTTGCACAGTGCTGGTTTGGCCTATTCTTCTATTAAGGCCCACTTATCAGCTCTTTTTGCTTGTCTGCCTTTAACTCCCTTGTTAGCTTCCAGATTTGAGGCTAAGCAATTTCTTGAAGGTGTCTTTAATATTAGACCTCACAAGAAGCCTGCACCTCCTCCCTGGGATCTTAATTTAATTCTGGAGAAATTGACTCAGGCTCCTTTTGAGCCTGCTATTTCAGCTTCCTTGCAACATTATTCTTGGAAAGCAGTTCTTTTGTTAGCTCTTACTTCTGCCAGGTGACTGTCTGAGTTGCAACCCTTTATGGCTTGTCCGCCTTTTTTGATATTTCATGAGGACAGGTTGTCCTTGCGTACTAATCCTTCTTTTATGCCCAAGGTGGTTAATGAGTTGTCACTTAATTAGTCTATTAATTTGGCTACTTTTTTCCCCTCTCCGCAATCTGACAATGAGAGGGTGCTGCATACCTTAAACATGCATAGGCAGCTCAGATTTTATTTGGATTAGACTAAAGCTATTAAAAAATCTGATTAGTTGTTTGTTTCCTTTCATCCTAGGTCTTTAGGATTGGCTCTTTCCAAGCAAACTATTTCTACTTAGATTTCAAAGGAGGCTATTTATTTTTGTTACACTTTTCATGGTGAGAGCCTTCTTTCTTCTGTAAAGGCTAATTCTACTAGGGCTGTGGCTTCTTCTGTTGTTTTTTTCAAGGGCCCAGGCAATAATTCTATTCTTGAAGCAGCTACCTGGACTTCTCTGCATACATTTACCAAACACTACAAGTTGGATTGTGTCTCCACAGCTAAAGCTGGTTTAGCTAATGCCATTCTTCATGGCTTCTTAGAGGGCTCTACTGCTGCTTCCTCCAACCAATTCTTCTTGAGTTTTGGCACTCTCCCATAAGTTATGAATACTGCAGCAGTGACTGTATGGACATAGTACAGTTGTATAAAATCTTACCATAACAGTAGATGTCCTTGCCTTCACCACTGTAGTATTCACTCCCTCCCATCATCCCCCTAGTCTTTTATCCTTCCTGGATGTGCAGGTTCTCTTTGTTTTTCCTTAGACTGCTGTTCCGACTGGGGCAATCAGTTCTGAGGATGGTACATCTGACCATCACCTTCATGCCCTACGCTACACAAGGAGTGTTTAGGTGATGTTCATTGTACCTTAAAACAATGGTAGGCTTTGGTAGACTGGCTGGATAATGGGCTTCCATGGTAGGGAGTTCCATAAGTTATGAATACTGGAGTGGTGAAGGCAAGAACATCTACAGTTATGGTAAGATTTTACACTACTGTACTTTATGGAGACTGGCAGGCTATGATCCCTTGATCTGATCTAGTCTGACTTTGTACAAGGCAGAGACTGCCTCTTGTACCAGGCAGGCTACTTTAAGAAGGTAAAGAATGCCTAGATAACAGTCATGCAGTATAAACTGCTTTCCTGGCTCTAATTAAAATGTTTGAAACCATCCCACACTTTGTTATTATTGAGAAACTCATCTACTTGAATATTATCTCATATGTAACCCCATTGGATAGCTGTCTCACAAACAGAACATACACAGTTTGTGTGACACTTTCATTTAAAAGGCTTGTCACCAGTGGTATCTCAAAATGTTCCAT
This sequence comes from Protopterus annectens, assembly GCF_019279795.1. Lineage (NCBI taxonomy): Eukaryota > Metazoa > Chordata > Ceratodontiformes > Protopteridae > Protopterus > Protopterus annectens. Next base: position 535,740,775 of record NC_056740.1, on the reverse strand, counting down.
ATTCGGTCCACTCCTCTTCGGCATATACTTCACCAATGACTGACCCAAGGATAAGGATTTCCGGTCTATTTGCAGATGCCTGTAAACATGGTGCTGTCATTAACTTTCCAGCTGATAGCTATGATGTTTAGAATCGGTCTGTAACAGACATATGGGCTGCCCTTAAGACTAAAAATATACTAAATATAAATAAACTAAAAATGTGTGACTTAATTTGCAATGTGTACTTTCAGTGACATAAAACGATATGGGATTTTTTGAACTTTTTTACTGCAATCTTTTTAAAATAGGCACACAGAACTTGTAACTAAAGTCTTTAACTATTCTGCTGAGGAAAACAGCAAACAAGAAATATACATATGATGTGAAATGTGTAGCAGGTGTGAGAAGCAAAACTTTTAAATATTCTGCCTTGTAGTTACAAGATCTGTCACTACTCCTGGGCCAGAAAGCCAAAGAGGTATGAAAGCACAAATAGAAAGGAAATAGCCAGCCAAGGGCAAAAAAACAAACTTTTTAGCAGACAAATGTAAAACCGTGCTTAACTGCATCTGTGGTTTGTGTATGGAAATGCTATAAGCCAAACAGCTGAATGAGTAGTTAGAAGATTCAAGAAGAACTACACTGGAATGTGTAGTATATGGGCCTAATGTGTTTGTTTCTACACTTATGTCTTTGTGATGTCTTCCGGAAATTAAACCAGTGTGCTGTATTCCACAGTAATTCTTATAGTTAAGGTATAGCTAGGTGTGTGAAGGCCGCAGTAACTCTTACAGTTAACGGATAGCTAGATGTGTGTGTAGGCCACAGTAACTCTTACAGTTAAGGTATAGCTAGGTGTGTGAAGGCCGCAGTAACTCTTACATTTAAGGGATAGCTAGGTGTGTGTGTAGGCCACAGTAACTCTTACAGTTAAGGAATAGCTAGGTGTGTGAAGGCCGCAGTAACTCTTACAGTTAAGGGATAGCTAGGGGTGTGTGTGTAGGCCACAGTAACTCTTACAGTTAAGGGATAGCTAGGTGTGTGTAGGCCACAGTAACTCTTACAGTTAAGGGATAGCTAGGTGTGTGTGTGTAGGCCACAGTAACTCTTACAGTTAAGGTATAGCTAGGTGTGTGAAGGCCGCTGTAACTCTTACAGTTAAGGGATAGCTAGGTGTGTGTGTAGGCCACAGTAACTCTTTTACAGTTAAGGGATAGCTAGATGTGTGTAGGCCACAGCAACTCTTACAGTTAAGGGATAGCTAGGTGTGTGTGTGTAGGCCACAGTAACTCTTACAGTTAAGGGATAGCTAGGTGTGTGTGTGTAGGCCACAGTAACTCTTAAATTTAAGTATAGCTAGGTGTGTGTGTAGGCCACAGTAACTCTAACAGTTAAGGGATAGCTAGGTGTGTGTAGGTCACAGTAACTCTTACAGTTAATGGATAGCTAGGTGTGTGTGTAGGCCACAGTAACTATTACAGTTAAGGTATAGCTAGGTGTGTGAAGGCCAAAGTAACTCTTACAGTTAAGGGATAGCTGGGTATGTGTAGGCCACAGTAACTCTTACAGTTAATGGATAGCTAGGTGTGTGTAGACCACAGTAACTCTTACAGTTAAGGGATAGCTAGGTGTGTGTAGGCCACATTAACTCTTACAGTTAAGGGATAGCTAAGTGTGTGTAGGCCACAGTAACTCTTACAGTTAAGGGATAGCTAGGTGTGTGTAGGCCACATTAACTCTTACAGTTAAGGGATAGCTAAGTGTGTGTAGGCCACAGTAACTCTTACAGTTAAGGGATAGCTAGGTGTCTGTAGGCCACAGTAACTCTTACAGTTAAGGTATAACTAGGTGTGTGTGTAGGCCACAGTAACTCTTACAATTAAGGTATAGCTAGGTGTGTGTAGGCCACAGTAACTCTTACAGCTAAAATATAGCTAGGTGTGTGTAGGCCACAGTAACTCTTACAGTTAAGGGATAGCTAGGGGTGTGTGTAAATCACAGTAACTCTTACAGTTAAGGGATAGCTAGGTGTATGCATGCCACAGTAACTCTTACAGTTAAGGGATAGCTAGGTGTGTGTACGCCACAGTAACTCTTACAATTAAGGGATAGGTAGGTGTGTGTGTACGCCACAGTAACTCTTACAGTTAAGGGATAGCTAGGTGTGTGTAGGCCACAGTAACTCTTACAGTTAAGGGATAGCTAGGTGTGTGTAGGCCACATTAACTCTTACAGTTAAGGGATAGCTAGGTGTGTGTAGGCCACAGTAACTCTTACAGTTAAGGGATAGCTAGGTATGTGTAGGCCACAGTAACTCTTACAGTTAAGGTATAGCTAGGTGTGTGTAGGCCACAGTAACTCTTACAGTTAAGGTATAGCTAGGTGTGTGTAGGCCACAGTAACTCTTACAGTTAAGGGATAGCTAGGTGTATGTAGGTCACTGTAACTCTTACAGTTAAGGGATAGCTAGGTGTGTGTAGGCCACAGTAACTCTTACAATTAAGGGATAGCTAGGTGTGTGTAGGCCACAGTAACTCTTACAGTTAAGTGATAGCTAGGTGTGTGTAGGCCACAGTAACTCTTACAGTTAAGGGATAGCTAGGTGTGTGTAGGCCACAGTAACTCTTACAGTTAAGGGATAGCTAGGTGTGTGTAGGCCACAGTAACTCTTACAGTTAAGGGATAGCTAGGTGTGTGTAGGCCACAGTAACTCTTACAGTTAAGGGATAGCTAGGTGTGTGTAGGCCACAGTAACTCTTACAGTTAAGGGATAGCTAGGTGTGTGTGTAGGCCACAGTAACTCTTACAGTTAAGGGATAGCTATGTGTGTGTAGGCCACAGTAACTCTTACAGTTAAGGGATAGCTAGGTGTGTGTAGGCCACATTAACTCTTACAGTTAAGGGATAGCTAGGTGTGTGTAGGCCACAGTAACTCTTACAGTTAAGGGATAGCTAGGTGTGTGTAGGCCACAGTAACTCTTACAGTTAAGGTATAACTAGGTGTGTGTGTAGGCCACAGTAACTCTTACAGTTAAGGTATAGCTAGGTGTGTGTAGGCCACAGTAACTCTTACAGTTAAAATATAGCTAGGTGTGTGTAGGCCACAGTAACTCTTACAGTTAAGGAATAGCTAGGGGTGTGTGTAAATCACAGAACCTCTTACAGTTAAGGGATAGCTAGGTGTATGCATGCCACAGTAACTCTTACAGTTAAGGGATAGCTAGGTGTGTGTAGGCCACAGTAACTCTTACAATTAAGGGATAGGTAGGTGTGTGTGTAGGCCACAGTAACTCTTACAGTTAAGGGATAGCTAGGTGTGTGTAGACCACAGTAACTCTTACAGTTAAGGGATAGCTAGGTGTGTGTAGGCCACATTAACTCTTACAGTTAAGGGATAGCTAGGTGTGTGTAGGCCACAGTAACTCTTACAGTTAAGGGATAGCTAGGTATGTGTAGGCCACAGTAACTCTTACAGTTAAGGTATAGCTAGGTGTGTGTGTAGGCCACAGTAACTCTTACAGTTAAGGTATAGCTAGGTGTGTGTAGGCCACAGTAACTCTTACAGTTAAGGGATAGCTAGGTGTATGTAGGCCACAGTAACTCTTACAGTTAAGGGATAGCTAGGTGTGTGTAGGCCACAGTAACTCTTACAGTTAAGGGATAGCTAGGTGTGTGTAGGCCACAGTAACTCTTACAGTTAAGGGATAGCTAGGTGTGTGTAGGCCACAGTAACTCTTACAGTTAAGGGATAGCTAGGTGTGTGTAGGCCACAGTAACTCTTACAGTAAAGGGATAGCTAGGTGTGTGTAGGCCACAGTAACTCTTACAGTTAAGGGATAGCTAGGTGTGTGTAGGCCACAGTAACTCTTACAGTTAAGGGATAGCTAGGTATGTGTAGGCCACAGTAACTCTTACAGTTAAGGTGTAGCTAAGTGTGTGTAGGCCACAGTAACTCTTACAGTTAAAATATAGCTAGGTGTGTGTAGGCCACAGTAACTCTTACAGTTAAGGGATAGCTAGGTGTATGCATGCCACAGTAACTCTTACAGTTAAGGGATAGCTAATTGTGTGTGTAGGCCACAGTAACTCTTACAGTTAAGGGATAGCTAGGTGTGTGTAGGCAACAGTAACTCTTACAGTTAAGGGATAGCTAGGTGTGTGTAGGCCACAGTAACTCTTACAGTTAATGGAAAGCTAGGTGTGTGTAGGGCACAGTAACTCTAACAGTTAAGGGATAGCTAGGTGTGTGTAGGCCACAGTAACTCTTACAGTTAAGGGATAGCTAGGTGTGTGTGTAGGCCACAGTAACTCTTACAGTTAAGGGATAGCTAGGTGTGTGTAAGCAACAGTAACTCTTACAGTTAAGGGATAGCTAGGTGTGTGTAGGCCACAGTAACTCTTACAGTTAAAGGATAGCTAGGTGTGTGTAGGCCACAGTAACTCTTACAGTTAAGGTGTAGCTATTTGTGTGTAGGCCACAGTAACTCTTACAGTTAAAACATAGCTAGGTGTGTGTAGGCCACAGTAACTCTTACAATTAAGGGATAGCTAGGTGTGTGTAGGTCACAGTAACTCTTACAGTTAAGGGATAGCTAGGTGTGTGTATGCCACAGTAACTCTTACAGTTAAGGGATAGCTAGGTGTGTGTGTAGGCCACAGTAACTCTTACAGTTAAGGGATAGCTAGGTGTGTGTAGGCCACAGTAACTCTTACAGTTAAGGGATAGCTAGGTGTGTGTAGGCCACAGTAACTCTTACAGTTAAGGGATAGCTAGGTGTGTGTAGGCCACAGTAACTCTTACAGTTAAGGGATAGCTAGGTGTGTGTAGGCCACAGTAACTCTTACAGTTAAGGGATAGCTAGGTGTGTGTAGGCCACAGTAACTCTTACAGTTAAGGGATAGCTAGGTGTGTGTAGGTCACAGTAACTCTTACAGTTAAGGTATAACTAGGAGTGTGTGTAGGCCACAGTAACTCTTACAGTTAAGGTATAGCTAGGTGTGTGTAGGCCACAGTAACTCTTACAGTTAAGGGATAGCTAGGTGTGTGTAGGTCACAGTAACTCTTACAGTTAAGGGATAGCTAGGTGTGTGTAGGCCACAGTAACTCTTACAGTTAAGGGATAGCTAGGTGTGTGTAGGCCACAGTAACACTTACAGTTAAGGGATAGCTAGGTGTGTGTAGGCCACAGTAACTCTTACAGTTAAGGGATAGCTAGGTGTGTGTAGGCCACAGTAACTCTTACAGTTAAGGGATAGCTAGGTGTGTGTAGGCCACAGTAACTCTTACAGTTAAGGGATAGCTAGGTGTGTGTAGGCCACAGTAACTCTTACAGTTAAGGGATAGCTAGGTGTGTGTAGGCCACAGTAACTCTTACAGTTAAGGGATAGCTAGGTATGTGTAGGCCACAGTAACTCTTACAGTTAAGGTATAGCTAGGTGTGTGTAGGCCACAGTAACTCTTACAGTTAAGGGATAGCTAGGTGTGTGTAGGCCACAGTAACTCTTACAGTTAAGGGATAGCTAGGTGTGTGTAGGCCACAGTAACTCTTACAGTTAAGGGATAGCTAGGTGTGTGTAGGCCACAGTAACTCTTACAGTTAAGGGATAGCTAGGTGTGTGTAGGCCACAGTAACTCTTACAGTTAAGGGATAGCTAGGTGTGTGTAGGCCACAGTAACTCTTACAGTTAAGGGATAGCTAGGTGTGTGTGGGCCACAGTAACTCTTACAGTTAAGGGATAGCTAGGTGTGTGTAGGCCACAGTAACTCTTACAGTTAAGGGATAGCTAGGTGTGTGTAGGCCACAGTAACTCTTACAGTTAAAGGATAGCTAGGTGTGTGTAGGCCACAGTAACTCTTACAGTTAAGGGATAGCTAGGTGTGTGTAGGCCACAGTAACTCTTACAGTTAAGGGATAGCTAGGTGTGTGTAGGCCACAGTAACTCTTACAGTTAAGGGATAGCTAGGTGTGTGTAGGCCACAGTAACTCTTACAGTTAAGGGATAGCTAGGTGTGTGTAGGCCACAGTAACTCTTACAGTTAAGGGATAGCTAGGTGTGTGTAGGCCACAGTAACTCTTACAGTTAAGGGATAGCTAGGTGTGTGTAGGCCACAGTAACTCTTACAGTTAAGGGATAGCTAGGTGTGTGTAGGCCACAGTAACTCTTACAGTTAAGGGATAGCTAGGTGTGTGTGTAGGCCACAGTAACTCTTACAGTTAAGGGATAGCTAGGTGTGTGTAGGCCACAGTAACTCTTACAGTTAAGGGATAGCTAGGTGTGTGTAGGCCACAGTAACTCTTACAGTTAAGGGATAGCTAGGTGTGTGTGTAGGCCACAGTAACTCTTACAGTTAAGGGATAGCTAGGTGTGTGTAGGCCACAGTAACTCTTACAGTTAAGGGATAGCTAGGTGTGTGTAGGCCACAGTAACTCTTACAGTTAAGGGATAGCTAGGTGTGTGTAGGCCACAGTAACTCTTACAGTTAAGGGATAGCTAGGTGTGTGTAGGCCACAGTAACTCTTACAGTTAAGGGATAGCTAGGTGTGTGTAGGCCACAGTAACTCTTACAGTTAAGGGATAGCTAGGTGTGTGTAGGCCACAGTAACTCTTACAGTTAAGGGATAGCTAGGTGTGTGAAGGCCACAGTAACTCTTACAGTTAAGGGATAGCTAGGTGTGTGTAGGCCACAGTAACTCTTACAGTTAAGGGATAGCTAGGTGTGTGTAGGCCACAGTAACTCTTACAGTTAAGGGATAGCTAGGTGTGTGTAGGCCACAGTAACTCTTACAGTTAAGGGATAGCTAGGTGTGTGTAGGCCACAGTAACTCTTACAGTTAAGGGATAGCTAGGTGTGTGTAGGCCACAGTAACTCTTACAGTTAAGGGATAGCTAGGTGTGTGTAGGCCACAGTAACTCTTACAGTTAAGGGATAGCTAGGTGTGTGTAGGCCACAGTAACTCTTACAGTTAAGGGATAGCTAGGTGTGTGTAGGCCACAGTAACTCTTACAGTTAAGGGATAGCTAGGTGTGTGTAGGCCACAGTAACTCTTACAGTTAAGGGATAGCTAGGTGTGTGTAGACCACAGTAACTCTTACAGTTAAGGGATAGCTAGGTGTGTGTAGGCCACAGTAACTCTTACAGTTAAGGGATAGCTAGGTGTGTGTAGGCCACAGTAACTCTTACAGTTAAGGGATAGCTAGGTGTGTGTAGGCCACAGTAACTCTTACAGTTAAGGGATAGCTAGGTGTGTGTAGGCCACAGTAACTCTTACAGTTAAGGGATAGCTAGGTGTGTGTAGGCCACAGTAACTCTTACAGTTAAGGGATAGCTAGGTGTGTGTAGGCCACAGTAACTCTTACAGTTAAGGGATAGCTAGGTGTGTGTAGGCCACAGTAACTCTTACAGTTAAGGGATAGCTAGGTGTGTGTAGGCCACAGTAACTCTTACAGTTAAGGGATAGCTAGGTGTGTGTAGGCCACAGTAACTCTTACAGTTAAGGGATAGCTAGGTGTGTGTAGGCCACAGTAACTCTTACAGTTAAGGGATAGCTAGGTGTGTGTAGGCCACAGTAACTCTTACAGTTAAGGGATAGCTAGGTGTGTGTAGGCCACAGTAACTCTTACAGTTAAGGGATAGCTAGGTGTGTGTAGGCCACAGTAACTCTTACAGTTAAGGGATAGCTAGGTGTGTGTAGGCCACAGTAACTCTTACAGTTAAGGGATAGCTAGGTGTGTGTAGGCCACAGTAACTCTTACAGTTAAGGGATAGCTAGGTGTGTGTAGGCCACAGTAACTCTTACAGTTAAGGGATAGCTAGGTGTGTGTAGGCCACAGTAACTCTTACAGTTAAGGGATAGCTAGGTGTGTGTAGGCCACAGTAACTCTTACAGTTAAGGGATAGCTAGGTGTGTGTAGGCCACAGTAACTCTTACAGTTAAGGGATAGCTAGGTGTGTGTAGGCCACAGTAACTCTTACAGTTAAGGGATAGCTAGGTGTGTGTAGGCCACAGTAACTCTTACAGTTAAGGGATAGCTATGTGTGTGTAGGCCACAGTAACTCTTACAGTTAAGGTATAGCTAGGTGTGTGTAGGCCACAGTAACTCTTACAGTTAAGGGATAGCTAGGTGTGTGTAGGCCACAGTAACTCTTACAGTTAAGGGATAGCTAGGTGTGTGTAGGCCACAGTAACTCATACAGTTAAGGGATAGCTAGGTGTGTGTAGGCCACAGTAACTCTTACAGTTAAGGGATAGCTAGGTGTGTGTAGGCCACAGTAACTCTTACAGTTAAGGGATAGCTAGGTGTGTGTAGGCCACAGTAACTCTTACAGTTAAGGGATAGCTAGGTGTGTGTAGGCCACAGTAACTCTTACAGTTAAGGGATGGCTAGGTGTGTGTAGGCCACAGTAACTCTTACAGTTAAGGGATAGCTAGGTGTGTGTAGGCCACAGTAACTCTTACAGTTAAGGGATAGCTAGGTGTGTGTAGGCCACAGTAACTCTTACAGTTAAGGGATAACTAGGTGTGTGTACGCCACAGTAACTCTTACAGTTAAGGGATAGCTAGGTGTGTGTAGGCCACAGTAACTCTTACAGTTAAGGGATAGCTAGGTGTGTGTAGGCCACAGTAACTCTTACAGTTAAGGGATAGCTAGGTGTGTGTAGGCCACATTAACTCTTACAGTTAAGGGATAGCTAGGTGTGTGTAGGCCACAGTAACTCTTACAGTTAAGGGATAGCTAGGTGTGTGTAGGCCACAGTAACTCTTACAGTTAAGGGATAGCTAGGTGTGTGTAGGCCACAGTAACTCTTACAGTTAAGGGATAGCTAGGTGTGTGTAGGCCACAGTAACTCTTACAGTTAAGGGATAGCTAGGTGTGTGTAGGCCACAGTAACTCTTACAGTTAAGGGATAGCTAGGTGTGTGTAGGCCACAGTAACTCTTACAGTTAAGGGATAGCTAGGTGTGTGTAGGCCACATTAACTCTTACAGTTAAGGGATAGCTAGGTGTGTGTAGGCCACAGTAACTCTTACAGTTAAGGGATAGCTAGGTGTGTGTAGGCCACAGTAACTCTTACAGTTAAGGGATAGCTAGGTGTGTGTAGGCCACAGTAACTCTTACAGTTAAGGGATAGCTAGGTGTGTGTAGGCCACAGTAACTCTTACAGTTAAGGGATAGCTAGGTGTGTGTAGGCCACAGTAACTCTTACAGTTAAGGGATAGCTAGGTATGTGTAGGCCACAGTAACTCTTACAGTTAAGGGATAGCTAGGTGTGTGTAGGCCACAGTAACTCTTACAGTTAAGGGATAGCTAGGTGTGTGTAGGCCACAGTAACTCTTACAGTTAAGGGATAGCTAGGTGTGTGTAGGCCACAGTAACTCTTACAGTTAAGGGATAGCTAGGTGTGTGTAGGCCACAGTAACTCTTACAGTTAAGGGATAGCTAGGTGTGTGTAGGCCACAGTAACTCTTACAGTTAAGGGATAGCTAGGTGTGTGTAGGCCACAGTAACTCTTACAGTTAAGGGATAGCTAGGTGTGTGTAGGCCACAGTAACTCTTACAGTTAAGGGATAGCTAGGTGTGTGTAGGCCACAGTAACTCTTACAGTTAAGGGATAGCTAGGTGTGTGTAGGCCACAGTAACTCTTACAGTTAAGGGATAGCTAGGTGTGTGTAGGCCACAGTAACTCTTACAGTTAAGGGATAGCTAGGTGTGTGTAGGCCACAGTAACTCTTACAGTTAAGGGATAGCTAGGTGTGTGTAGGCCACAGTAACTCTTACAGTTAAGGGATAGCTAGGTGTGTGTAGGCCACAGTAACTCTTACAGTTAAGGGATAGCTAGGTGTGTGTAGGCCACAGTAACTCTTACAGTTAAGGGATAGCTAGGTGTGTGTAGGCCACAGTAACTCTTACAGTTAAGGGATAGCTAGGTGTGTGTAGGCCACAGTAACTCTTACAGTTAAGGGATAGCTAGGTGTGTGTAGGCCACAGTAACTCTTACAGTTAAGGGATAGCTAGGTGTGTGTAGGCCACAGTAACTCTTACAGTTAAGGGATAGCTAGGTGTGTGTAGGCCACAGTAACTCTTACAGTTAAGGGATAGCTAGGTGTGTGTAGGCCACAGTAACTCTTACAGTTAAGGGATAGCTAGGTGTGTGTAGGCCACAGTAACTCTTACAGTTAAGGGATAGCTAGGTGTGTGTAGGCCACAGTAACTCTTACAGTTAAGGGATAGCTAGGTGTGTGTAGGCCACAGTAACTCTTACAGTTAAGGGATAGCTAGGTGTGTAGGCCACAGTAACTCTTACAGTTAAGGGATAGTTAGGTGTGTGTAGGCCACAGTAACTCTTACAGTTAAGGGATAGCTAGGTGTGTGTAGGCCACAGTAACTCTTACAGTTAAGGGATAGCTAGGTGTGTATAGGCCACAGTAACTCTTACAGTTAAGGGATAGCTAGGTGTGTGTAGGCCACAGTAACTCTTACAGTTAAGGGATAGCTAGGTGTGTGTAGGCCACAGTAACTCTTACAGTTAACGGATAGCTAGGTGTGTGTAGGCCACAGTAACTCTTACAGTTAAGGGATAGCTAGGTGTGTATAGGCCACAGTAACTCTTACAGTTAAGGGATAGCTAGGTGTGTGTAGGCCACAGTAACTCTTACAGTTAAGGGATAGCTAGGTGTGTGTAGGCCACAATAACTCTTACAGTTAAGGGATAGCTAGGTGTGTGTAGGCCACAGTAACTCTTACAGTTAAGGGATAGCTAGGTATGTGTAGGCCACAGTAACCCTTGCAGTTAAGGGATAGCTAGGTGTGTGTAGGCCACAGTAATTCTTACAGTTAAGGGATAGCTAGGTGTGTGTAGGCCACAGTAACTCTTACAGTTAAGGGATAGCTAGGTGTGTGTAGGCCACAGTAACTCTTACAGTTAAGGGATAGCTAGGTGTGTGTAGGCCACAGTAACTCTTACAGTTAAGGGATAGCTAGGTGTGTGTAGGCCACAGTAACTCTTACAGTTAAGGGATAGCTAGGTGTGTGTAGGCCACAGTAACTCTTACAGTTAATGGATAGCTAGGTGTGTGTAGGCCACAGTAACTCTTACAGTTAAGGGATTGCTAGGTGTGTGTAGGCCACAGTAACTCTTACAGTTAAGGGATAGCTAGGTGTGTGTAGGCCACAGTAACTCTTACAGTTAAGGGATAGCTAGGTGTGTGTAGGCCACAGTAACTCTTACAGTTAAGGGATAGCTAGGTGTGTGTAGGCCACAGTAACTCTTACAGTTAAGGGATAGCTAGGTGTGTGTAGGCCACAGTAACTCTTACAGTTAAGGGATAGCTAGGTGTGTGTAGGCCACAGTAACTCTTACAGTTAAGGGATAGCTAGGTGTGTGTAGGCAACAGTAACTCTTACAGTTAAGGGATAGCTAGGTGTGTGTAGGCCACAGTAATTCTTACAGTTAAGGGATAGCTAGGTGTGTGTAGGCCACAGTAACTCTTACAGTTAAGGGATAGCTAGGTGTGTGTAGGCCACAGTAACTCTTACAGTTAATGGATAGCTAGGTGTGTGTAGGCCACAGTAACTCTTACAGTTAAGGGATAGCTAGGTGTGTGTAGGCCACAGTAACTCTTACAGTTAAGGGATAGCTAGGTGTGTGTAGGCCACAGTAACTCTTACAGTTAAGGGATAGCTAGGTGTGTGTAGGCCACAGTAACTCTTACAGTTAAGGGATAGCTAGGTGTGTATAGGCCACAGTAACTCTTACAGTTAAGGGATAGGTAGGTGTGTGTAGGCCACAGTAACTCTTACAGTTAAGGGATAGCTAGGTGTGTGTAGGCCACAGTAACTCTTACAGTTAAGGGATAGCTAGGTGTCTGTAGGCCACAGTAACTCTTACAGTTAAGGGATAGCTAGGTGTGTGTAGGCCACAGTAACTCTTACAGTTAAGGGATAGCTAGGTGTGTGTAGGCCACAGTAATTCTTACAGTTAAGGGATAGCTAGGTGTGTGTAGGCCACAGTAACTCTTACAGTTAAGGGATAGCTAGGTGTGTGTAGGCCACAGTAACTCTTACAGTTAAGGGATAGCTAGGTGTGTGTAGGCCACAGTAACTCTTACAGTTAAGGGATAGCTAGGTGTGTGTAGGCCACAGTAACTCTTACAGTTAAGGGATAGCTAGGTGTGTGTAGGCCACAGTAACTCTTACAGTTAAGGGATAGCTAGGTGTGTTTAGGCCACAGTAACTCTTACAGTTAAGGGATAGCTAGGTGTGTGTAGGCCACAGTAACTCTTACAGTTAAGGGATAGCTAGGTGTGTGTAGGCCACAGTAACTCTTACAGTTAAGGGATAGCTAGGTGTGTGTAGGCCACAGTAACTCTTACAGTTAAGGGATAGCTAGGTGTGTAGGCCACAGTAACTCTTACAGTTAAGGGATAGCTAGGTGTGTGTAGGCCACAGTAACTCTTACAGTTAAGGGATAGCTAGGTGTGTGTAGGCCACAGTAACTCTTACAGTTAAGGGATAGCTAGGTGTGTGTAGGCCACAGTAACTCTTACAGTTAAGGGATAGCTAGGTGTGTGTAGGCCACAGTAACTCTTACAGTTAAGGGATAGCTAGGTGTGTGTAGGCCACAGTAACTCTTACAGTTAAGGGAAAGCTAGGTATGTGTAGGCCACAGTAACTCTTACAGTTAAGGGATAGCTAGGTGTGTGTAGGCCACAGTAACTCTTACAGTTAAGGGATAGCTAGGTGTGTGTAGGCCACAGTAACTCTTACAGTTAAGGGATAGCTAGGTGTGTGTAGGCCACAGTAACTCTTACAGTTAAGGGATAGCTAGGTGTGTGTAGGCCACAGTAACTCTTACAGTTAAGGGATAGCTAGGTGTGTGTAGGCCACAGTAACTCTTACAGTTAAGGGATAGCTAGGTGTGTGTAGGCCACAGTAACTCTTACAGTTAAGGGATAGCTAGGTGTGTGTAGGCCACAGTAACTCTTACAGTTAAGGGATAGCTAGGTGTGTGTAGGCCACAGTAACTCTTACAGTTTAGGGATAGCTAGGTGTGTGTAGGCCACAGTAACTCTTACAGTTAATGGATAGCTAGGTGTGTGTAGGCCACAGTAACTCTTACAGTTAATGGATAGCTAGGTGTGTGTAGGCCACAGTAACTCTTACAGTTAAGGGATAGCTAGGTGTGTGTAGGCCACAGTAACTCTTACAGTTAAGGGATAGCTAGGTGTGTGTAGGCCACAGTAACTCTTACAGTTAAGGGATAGCTAGGTGTGTGTAGGCCACAGTAATTCTTACAGATAAGGGATAGCTAGGTGTGTGTAGGCCACAGTAACTCTTACAGTTTAGGGATAGCTAGGTGTGTAGGCCACAGTAACTCTTACAGTTAAGGTATAGCTAGGTGTGTGTAGGCCACAGTAACTCTTACAGTTAAGGGATAGCTAGGTGTGTGTAGGCCGCAGTAACTCTTACAATTAAGGGATAGCTAGGTGTGTGTAGGTCACAGTAACTCTTACAGTTAAGGGATAGCTAGGTGTGTGTATGCCACAGTAACTCTTACAGTTAAGGGATAGCTAGGTGTGTGTAGGCCACAGTAACTCTTACAATTAAGGGATAGCTAGGTGTGTGTAGGCCACAGTAACTCTTACAGTTAAGGGATAGCTAGGTGTGTGTAGGCCACAGTAACTCTTACAGTTAAGGGATAGCTAGGTGTGTGTAGGCCACAGTAACTCTTACAGTTAAGGGATAGCTAGGTGTGTGTAGGCCACAGTAACTCTTACAGTTAAGGGATAGCTAGGTGTGTGTAGGCCACAGTAACTCTTACAGTTAAGGGATAGCTAGGTGTGTGTGGGCCACAGTAACTCTTACAGTTAAGGGATAGCTAGGTGTGTGTAGGCCACAGTAACTCTTACAGTTAAGGGATAGCTAGGTGTGTGTAGGCCACAGTAACTCTTACAGTTAAGGGATAGCTAGGTGTGTGTAGGCCACAGTAACTCTTACAGTTAAGGGATAGCTAGGTGTGTGTAGGCCACAGTAACTCTTACAGTTAAGGGATAGCTAGGTGTGTGTAGGCCACAGTAACTCTTACAGTTAAGGGATAGCTAGGTGTGTGTAGGCCACAGTAACTCTTAGAGTTAAGGGATAGCTAGGTGTGTGTAGGCCACAGTAACTCTTACAGTTAAGGGATAGCTAGGTGTGTGTAGGCCACAGTAACTCTTACAGTTAAGGGATAGCTAGGTGTGTGTAGGCCACAGTAACTCTTACAGTTAAGGGATAGCTAGGTGTGTGTAGGCCACAGTAACTCTTACAGTTAAGGGATAGCTAGGTGTGTGTAGGCCACAGTAACTCTTACAGTTAAGGGATAGCTAGGTGTGTGTAGGTCACAGTAACTTTTACAGTTAAGGGATAGCTAGGTATGTGTAGGCCACAGTAACTCTTACAGTTAAGGGATAGCTAGGTGTGTGTAGGCCACAGTAACTCTTACAGTTAAGGGATAGCTAGGTGTGTGTAGGCCACAGTAACTCTTACAGTTAAGGGATAGCTAGGTATGTGTAGGCCACAGTAACTCTTACAGTTAAGGGATAGCTAGGTGTGTGTAGGCCACAGTAACTCTTACAGTTAAGGGATAGCTAGGTGTGTGTAGGCCACAGTAACTCTTACAGTTAAGGGATAGCTAGGTGTGTGTACGCCACAGTAACTCTTACAGTTAAGGGATAGCTAGGTGTGTGTAGGCCACAGTAACTCTTACAGTTAAGGGATAGCTAGGTGTGTGTAGGCCACAGTAACTCTTACAGTTAAGGGATAGCTAGGTGTGTGTAGGCCACAGTAACTCTTACAGTTAAGGGATAGCTAGGTGTATGCATGCCACAGTAACTCTTACAGTTAAGGGATAGCTAGGTGTGTGTAGGCCACAGTAACTCTTACATTTAATTGATAGCTAGGTGTGTGTAGGCCACAGTAACTCTTACAGTTAAGGGATAGCTAGGTGTGTGTAGGCCACAGTAACTCTTACAGTTAAGGGATAACTAGGTGTGTGTACGCCACAGTAACTCTTACAGTTAAGGGATAGCTAGGTGTGTGTAGGCAACAGTAACTCTTACAGTTAAGGGATAGCTAGGCGTGTGTAGGCCACAGTAACTCTTACAGTTAATGGATAGCTAGGTGTGTGTAGGCCACAGTAACTCTTACAGTTAAGGGATAGCTAGGTGTGTGTAGGCCACAGTAACTCTTACAGTTAAGGGATAGCTAGGTGTGTGTAGGCCACAGTAACTCTTACAGTTAAGGGATAGCTAGGTGTGTGTAGGCCACAGTAACTCTTACAGTTAAGGGATAGCTAGGTGTGTGTAGGCCACAGTAACTCTTACAGTTAAGGGATAGCTAGGTGTGTGTAGGCCACAGTAACTCTTACAGTTAAGGGATAGCTAGGTGTGTGTAGGCCACAGTAACTCTTATAGTTAAGGGATAGCTAGGTGTGTCTATGCCAGAGTAACTCTTACAGTTAAGGGATAGCTAGGTGTGTGTAGCTCACAGTAACTCTTACAGTTAAGGGATAGCTAGGTGTGTGTAGGCCACAGTAACTCTTACAGTTAAGGGATAGCTAGGTGTGTGTAGGCCACAGCAACTCTTACAATTAAGGGATAGCTAGGTGTGTGTAGGCCACAGTAACTCTTACAATTAAGGGATAGCTAGGTGTGTGTGTAGGCCACAGTAACTCTTACAGTTAAAGGGTAGCTAGGTGTGTGTAGGCCACAGTAACTCTTACAGTTAAGGGATAGCTAAATGTGTGTAGGCCACAATAACTCTTACAGTTAAGGGATAGCTAGGTGTGTGTAGGCCACAGTAACTCTTACAGTTAAGGGATAGCTAGGTGTGTGTAGGCCACAGTAACTCTTACAGTTAAGGGATAGTTAGGTGTGTGTAGGCCACAGTAACTCTTACAGTTAAGGGATAGCTAGGTGTGTGTAGGCCACAGTAACTCTTACAGTTAAGGGATAGCTAGGTGTGTGTAGGCAACAGTAACTCTTACAGTTAAGGAATAGCTAGGTGTGTGTAGGCCACAGTAACTCTTACAGTTAAGGGATAGCTAGGTGTGTGTAGGCCACAGTAACTCTTACAGTTAAGGGATAGCTAGGTATGTGTAGGCCACAGTAACTCTTACAGTTAAGGGATAGCTAGGTGTGTGTAGGCCACAGTAACTCTTACAGTTAAGGGATAGCTATGTGTGTGTAGGCCACAGTAACTCTTACAGTTAAGGGATAGCTAGGTGTGTGTAGGCCACAGTAACTCTTACAGTTAAGGGATAGCTAGGTGTGTGTAGGCCACAGTAACTCTTACAGT
Organism: Protopterus annectens; assembly: GCF_019279795.1. Lineage (NCBI taxonomy): Eukaryota > Metazoa > Chordata > Ceratodontiformes > Protopteridae > Protopterus > Protopterus annectens. The sequence goes on along the minus strand of NC_056740.1, from coordinate 535,724,459 downwards.
TAAGGGATAGCTAGGTGTGTGTAGGCCACAGTAACTCTTACAGTTAAGGGATAGCTAGGTGTGTGTAGGCCACAGTAACTCTTACAGTTAAGGGATAGCTAGGTGTGTGTAGGCCACAGTAACTCTTACAGTTAAGGGATAGCTAGGTGTGTGTAGGCCACAGTAACTCTTACAGTTAAGGGATAGCTAGGTGTGTGTAGGCCACAGTAACTCTTACAGTTAAGGGATAGCTAGGTGTGTGTAGGCCACAGTAACTCTTACAGTTAAGGGATAGCTAGGTGTGTGTAGGCCACAGTAACTCTTACAGTTAAGGGATAGCTAGGTGTGTGTGTAGGCCACAGTAACTCTTACAGTTAAGGGATAGCTAGGTGTGTGTAGGCCACAGTAACTCTTACAGTTAAGGGATAGCTAGGTGTGTGTAGGCCACAGTAACTCTTACAGTTAAGGGATAGCTAGGTGTGTGTAGGCCACAGTAACTCTTACAGTTAAGGGATAGCTAGGTGTGTGTAGGCCACAGTAACTCTTACAGTTAAGGGATAGCTAGGTGTGTGTAGGCCACAGTAACTCTTACAGTTAAGGGATAGCTAGGTGTGTGTAGGCCACAGTAACTCTTACAGTTAAGGGATAGCTAGGTGTGTGTAGGCCACAGTAACTCTTACAGTTAAGGGATAGCTAGGTATGTGTAGGCCACAGTAACTCTTACAGTTGAGGGATAGCTAGGTGTGTGTAGGCCACAGTAACTCTTACAGTTAAGGGAGAGCTAGGTGTGTGTAGGCCACAGTAACTCTTACAGTTAAGGGACAGCTAGGTGTGTGTAGGCCACAGTAACTCTTACAGTTAAGGGATAGCTAGGTGTGTGTAGGCCACAGTAACTCTTACAGTTAAGGGATAGCTAGGTGTGTGTAGGCCACAGTAACTCTTACAGTTAAGGGATAGCTAGGTGTGTGTAGGCCACAGTAACTCTTACAGTTAAGGGATAGCTAGGTGTGTGTAGGCCACAGTAACTCTTACAGTTAAGGGATAGCTAGGTGTGTGTAGGCCACAGTAACTCTTACAGTTAAGGGATAGCTAGGTGTGTGTAGGCCACAGTAACTCTTACAGTTAAGGGATAGCTAGGTATGTGTAGGCCACAGTAACTCTTACAGTTAAGGGATAGCTAGGTGTGTGTAGGCCACAGTAACTCTTACAGTTAAGGGATAGCTAGGTGTGTGTAGTCCACAGTAACTCTTACAGTTAAGGGATAGCTAGGTGTGTGTAGGCCACAGTAACTCTTACAGTTAAGGGATAGCTAGGTGTGTGTAGGCCACAGTAACTCTTACAGTTAAGGGATAGCTAGGTGTGTGTAGGCCACAGTAACTCTTACAGTTAAGGTATAGCTAGGTGTGTGTAGGCCACAGTAACTCTTACAGTTAAGGGATAGCTAGGTGTGTGTAGGCCACAGTAACTCTTACAATTAAGGGATAGCTAGGTGTGTGTAGGCCACAGTAACTCTTACAGTTAAGGGATAGCTAGGTGTGTGTAGGCCACAGTAACTCTTACAGTTAAGGGATAGCTAGGTGTGTGTATGCCACAGTAACTCTTACAGTTAAGGGATAGCTAGGTGTGTGTAGGGCACAGTAACTCTTACAATTAAGGGATAGCTAGGTGTGTGTAGGCCACAGTAACTCTTACAGTTAAGGGATAGCTAGGTGTGTGTAGGCCACAGTAACTCTTACAGTTAAGGGATAGCTAGGTGTGTGTAGGCCACAGTAACTCTTACAGTTAAGGGATAGCTAGGTGTGTGTAGGCCACAGTAACTCTTACAGTTAAGGGATAGCTAGGTGTGTGTAGGCCAGAGTAACTCTTACAGTTAAGGGATAGCTAGGTGTGTGTAGTCCACAGTGACTCTTACAGTTAAGGGATAGCTAGGTGTGTGTAGGCCACAGTAACTCTTACAGTTAAGGGATAGCTAGGTGTGTGTAGGCCTCAGTAACTCTTACAGTTAAGGGTCAGCTAGGTGTGTGTAGGCCACAGTAACTCTTACAGTTAAGGGATAGCTAGGTGTGTGTAGGCCACAGTAACTCTTACAGTTAAGGGATAGCTAGGTGTGTGTAGGCCACAGTAACTCTTACAGTTAAGGGATAGTTAGGTGTGTGTAGGTCACAGTAACTCTTACAGTTAAGGGATAGCTAGGTGTGTGTAGGCCACAGTAACTCTTACAGTTAAGGGATAGCTAGGTGTGTGTAGGCCACAGTAACTCTTACAGTTAAGGGATAGCTAGGTGTGTGTAGGCCACAGTAACTCTTACAGTTAAGGGATAGCTAGGTGTGTGTAGGCCACAGTAACTCTTACAGTTAAGGGATAGCTAGGTGTGTATAGGCCACAGTAACTCTTACAGTTAAGGGATAGCTAGGTGTGTGTAGGCCACAGTAACTCTTACAGTTAAGGGATAGCTAGGTGTGTGTAGGCCACAGTAACTCTTACAGTTAAGGGATAGCTAGGTGTGTGTAGGCCACAGTAACTCTTACAGTTAATGGATAGCTAGGTGTGTGTAGGCCACAGTAACTCTTACAGTTAAGGGATAGCTAGGTGTGTGTAGGCCACAGTAACTCTTACAGTTAAGGGATAGCTAGGTGTGTGTAGGCCACAGTAACTCTTACAGTTAAGGGATAGCTAGGTGTGTGTAGGCCACAGTAACTCTTACAGTTAAGGGATAGCTAGGTGTGTGTAGGCAACAGTAACTCTTACAGTTAAGGGATAGCTAGGTGTGTGTAGGCCACAGTAACTCTTACAGTTAATGGATAGCTAGGTGTGTGTAGGGCACAGTAACTCTTACAGTTACGGGATAGCTAGGTGTGTGTAGGCCACAGTAACTCTTACAGTTAAGGGATAGCTAGGTGTGTGTAGGCCACAGTAACTCTTACAGTTAAGGGATAGCTAGGTGTGTGTAGGCCACAGTAACTCTTACAGTTAAGGGATAGCAAGGTGTGTGTAGGCCACAGTAACACTTACAGTTAAGGGAAAGCTAGGTGTGTGTAGGTCAAAGTAACTCTTACAGTTAAGGGATAGCTAGGTGTGTGTAGGCAACAGTAACTCTTACAGTTAAGGGATAGCTAGGTGGGTGTAGCCCACAGTAACTCTTACAGTTAAAGGATAGCTAGGTGTGTGTAGGCCACAGTAACTCTTACAGTTAAGGGATAGCTAGGTGTGTGTAGGCCACAGTAACTCTTACAGTTAAGGGATAGCTAGATGTGTGTAGGCCACAGTAACTCTTACAGTTAAGGGATAGCTAGGTGTGTGTAGGCCACAGTAACTCTTACAGTTAAGGGATAGCTAGGTGTGTGTAGGCCACATTAACTCTTACAGTTAAGGGATAGCTAGGTGTGTGTAGGCCACAGTAACTCTTACAGTTAAGGGATAGCTAGGTATGTGTAGGCCACAGTAACTCTTACAGTTAAGGGATAGCTAGGTGTGTGTAGGCCACAGTAACTCTTACAGTTAAGGGATAGCTAGGTGTGTGTAGGCCACAGTAACTCTTACAGTTAAGGGATAGCTAGGTGTGTGTAGGCCACAGTAACTCTTACAATTAAGGGATAGCTAGGTGTGTGTAGGTCACAGTAACTCTTACAGTTAAGGGATAGCTAGGTGTGTGTAGGCCACAGTAACTCTTACAGTTAAGGGATAGCTAGGTGTGTGTAGGCCACAGTAACTCTTACAGTTAAGGGATAGCTAGGTGTGTGTAGGCCACAGTAACTCTTACAGTTAAGGGATAGCTAGGTGTGTGTAGGCCACAGTAACTCTTACAGTTAAGGGATAGCTAGGTGTGTGTAGGCCACAGTAATTCTTACAGTTAAGGGATAGCTAGGTGTGTGTAGGCCACAGTAACTCTTACAGTTTAGGGATAGCTAGGTGTGTGTAGGCCACAGTAACTCTTACAGTTAAGGGATAGCTAGGTTTGTATAGGCCACAGTAACTCTTACAGTTAAGGGATAGCTAGGTGTGTGTAGGCCACAGTAACTCTTACAGTTAAGGGATAGCTAGGTGTGTGTAGGTCACAGTAACTCTTACAGTTAAGGGATAGCTAGGTGTGTGTAGGCCACAGTAACTCTTACAGTTAAGGGATAGCTAGGTGTGTATACGCCACAGTAACTCTTACAGTTAAGGGATAGCTAGGTGTGTGTAGGCCACAGTAACTCTTACAGTTAAGGGATAGCTAGGTGTGTGTAGGCCACAGTAACTCTTACAGTTAAGGGATAGCTAGGTGTGTGTAGGCCACAGTAACTCTTACAGTTAAGGGATAGCTAGGTGTGTGTAGGCCACAGTAACTCTTACAGTTAAGGGATAGCTTGGTGTGTGTAGGCCACAGTAACTCTTACAGTTAAGGGATAGCTATGTGTGTGTAGGCCACAGTAACTCTTACAGTTAAGCGATAGCTAGGTGTGTGTAGGCCACAGTAACTCTTACAGTTAAGGGATAGCTAGGTGTGTGTAGGCCACAGTAACTCTTACAGTTAAGGGATAGCTAGGTGTGTGTAGGCCACAGTAACTCTTACAGTTAAGGGATAGCTAGGTGTGTGTAGGCCACAGTAACTCTTACAGTTAAGGGATAGCTAGGTGTGTGTAGGCCACAGTAACTCTTACAGTTAAGGGATAGCTAGGTGTGTGTGTAGGCCACAGTAACTCTTACAGTTAAGGGATAGCTAGGTGTGTGTAGGCCACAGTAACTCTTACAGTTAAGGGATAGCTAGGTGTGTGTAGGCCACAGTAACTCTTACAGTTAAGGGATAGCTAGGTGTGTGTAGGCCACAGTAACTCTTACAGTTAAGGGATAGCTAGGTGTGTGTAGGCCACAGTAACTCTTACAGTTAAGGGATAGCTAGGTGTGTGTAGGCCACAGTAACTCTTACAGTTAAGGGATAGCTAGGTGTGTGTAGGCCACAGTAACTCTTACAGTTAAGGGATAGCTAGGTGTGTGTAGGCCACAGTAACTCTTACAGTTAAGGGATAGCTAGGTGTGTGTAGGTCACAGTAACTCTTACAGTTAAGGGATAGCTAGGTGTGTGTAGGCCACAGTAACTCTTACAGTTAAGGGATAGCTAGGTGTGTGTAGGCCACAGTAACTCTTACAGTTAAGGGATAGCTAGGTGTGTGTAGGCCACAGTAACTCTTACAGTTAAGGGATAGCTAGGTGTGTGTAGGCCACAGTAACTCTTACAGTTAAGGGATAGCTAGGTGTGTGTAGGCCACAGTAACTCTTACAGTTAAGGGATAGCTAGGTGTGTGTGTAGGCCACAGTAACTCTTACAGTTAAGGGATAGCTAGGTGTGTGTAGGCCACAGTAACTCTTACAGTTAAGGGATAGCTAGGTGTGTGTAGGACACAGTAACTCTTACAGTTAAGGGATAGCTAGGTGTGTGTAGGCCACAGTAACTCTTACAGTTAAGGGATAGCTAGGTGTGTGTAGGCCACAGTAACTCTTACAGTTAAGGGATAGCTAGGTGTGTGTAGGCCACAGTAACTCTTACAGTTAAGGGATAGCTAGGTGTGTGTAGGCCACAGTAACTCTTACAGTTAAGGGATAGCTAGGTGTGTGTAGGCCACAGTAACTCTTACAGTTAAGGGATAGTTAGGTGTGTGTAGGCCACAGTAACTCTTACAGTTAAGGGATAGCTAGGTGTGTGTAGGCCACAGTAACTCTTACAGTTAAGGGATAGCTAGGTGTATGTAGGTCACTGTAACTCTTACAGTTAAGGGATAGCTAGGTGTGTGTAGGCCACAGTAACTCTTACAGTTAAGGGATAGCTAGGTGTGTGTAGGCCACAGTAACTCTTACAGTTAAGGGATAGCTAGGTGTGTGTAGGCCACAGTAACTCTTACAGTTAAGGGATAGCTAGGTGTGTGTAGGCCACAGTAACTCTTACAGTTAAGGGATAGCTAGGTGTGTAGGCCACAGTAACTCTTACAGTTAAGGGATAGCTAGGTGTGTGTAGGCCACAGTAACTCTTACAGTTAAGGGATAGCTAGGTGTGTGTGTAGGCCACAGTAACTCTTACAGTTAAGGGATAGCTAGGTGTGTGTAGGCCACAGTAACTCTTACAGTTAAGGGATAGCTAGGTGTGTGTAGGTCACAGTAACTCTTACAGTTAAGGGATAGCTAGGTGTGTGTAGGCCACAGTAACTCTTACAGTTAAGGGATAGCTAGGTGTGTGTAGGCCACAGTAACTCTTACAGTTAAGGGATAGCTAGGTGTGTGTAGGCCACAGTAACTCTTACAGTTAAGGGATAGCTAGGTGTGTGTAGGCCACAGTAACTCTTACAGTTAAGGGATAGCTAGGTGTGTGTAGGCCACAGTAACTCTTACACTTAAGGGATAGCTAGGTGTGTGTAGGCCACAGTAACTCTTACAGTTAAGGGATAGCTAGGTGTGTGTAGGCCACAGTAACTCTTACAGTTAAGGGATAGCTAGGTGTGTGTAGGCCACAGTAACTCTTACAGTTAAGGGATAGCAAAGTGTGTGTAGGTCTCAGTAACCTTACAGTTAAGGGATAGCTAGGTGTGTGTAGGCCACAGTAACTCTTACAGTTAAGGGATAGCTAGGTGTGTGTAGGCCACAGTAACTCTTACAGTTAAGGGATAGCTAGGTGTGTGTAGGCCACAGTAACTCTTACAGTTAAGGGATAGCTAGGTGTGTGTAGGCCACAGTAACTCTTACAGTTAAGGGATAGCTAAGTGTGTGTAGGCCACAATAACTCTTACAGTTAAGGGATAGCTAGGTGTGTGTAGGCAACAGTAACTCTTACAGTTAAGGGATAGCTAGGTGTGTGTAGGCCACAGTAACTCTTACAGTTAATGGATAGCTAGGTGTGTGTAGGCCACAGTAACTCTTACAGTTAAGGGATAGCTAGGTGTGTGTAGGCCACAGTAACTTTTACAGTTAAGGGATAGCTAGGTGTGTGTAGGCCACAGTAACTCTTACAGTTAAGGGATAGCTAGGTGTGTGTAGGCCACAGTAACTCTTACAGTTAAGGGATAGCTAGGTGTGTGTAGGCCACAGTAACTCTTACAGTTAAGGGATAGCTAGGTGTGTGTAGGCCACAGTAACTCTTACAGTTAAGGAATAGCTAGGTGTGTGTAGGCCACAGTAACTCTTACAGTTAAGGGATAGCTAGGTGTGTGTAGGTCACAGTAACTTTTACAGTTAAGGGATAGCTAGGTGTGTGTAGGCCACAGTAACTCTTACAGTTAAGGGATAGCTAGGTGTGTGTAGGCCACAGTAACTCTTACAGTTAAAGGGTAGCTAGGTGTGTGTAGGCCACAGTAACTCTTACAGTTAAGGGATAGCTAAGTGTGTGTAGGCCACAGTAACTCTTACAGTTAAGGGATAGCTAGGTGTGTGTAGGCCACAGTAACTCTTACAGTTAAGGGATAGCTAGGTGTGTGTAGGCCACAGTAACTCTTACAGTTAAGGGATAGCTAGGTGTGTGTAGGCCACAGTAACTCTTACAGTTAAGGGATAGCTAGGTGTGTGTAGGCCACAGTAACTCTTACAGTTAAGGGATAGCTAGGCGTGTGTAGGCCACAGTAACTCTTACAGTTAAGGGATAGCTAGGTGTGTGTATGCCACAGTAACTCTTACAGTTAAGGGATAGCTAGGTGTGTGTAGGCCACAGTAACTCTTACAGTTAAGGGATAGCTAGGTGTGTGTAGGCCACATTAACTCTTACAGTTAAGGGATAGCTCGGTGTGTAGGCCACAGTAACTCTTACAGTTAAGGGATAGCAATGTGTGTGTAGGCCACAGTAACTCTTACAGTTAAGGGATAGCTAGGTGTGTGTAGGCCACATTAACTCTTACAGTTAAGGGATAGCTAGGTGTGTAGGCTACAGTAACTCTTACAGTTAAGGGATAGCTAGGTATGTGTAGGCCACAGTAACCCTTACAGTCAAGGTATAGCTAGGTGTGTAGGCCACAGTAACTCTTACAGTTAAGGGATAGCTAGGTGTGTGTAGGCCACAGTAACTCTTACAGTTAAGGGATAGCTAGGTGTGTGTAGGCCACAGTAACTCTTACAGTTAAGGGATAGCTAGGTGTGTGTAGGCCACAGTAACTCTTACAGTTAAGGGATAGCTAGGTGTGTGTAGGCCACAGTAACTCTTACAGTTAAGGGATAGCTAGGTGTGTGTAGGCCACAGTAACTCTTATAGTTAAGGGATAGCTAGGTGTGTGTAGGCCACAGTAACTCTTACAGTTAAGGGATAGCTAGGTGTGTGTAGGCCACAGTAACTCTTACAGTTAAGGGATAGCTGGGTGTGTGTAGGCCACAGTAACTCTTACAGTTAAGGGATAGCTAGGTGTGTGTAGGCCACAGTAACTCTTACAGTTAAGGGATAGCTAGGTGTGTAGGCCACAGTAACTCTTACAGTTAAGGGATAGCTAGGTGTGTGTAGGCCACAGTAACTCTTACAGTTAAGGGATAGCTAGGTGTGTAGGCCACAGTAACTCTTACAGTTAAGGGATAGCTAGGTGTGTAGGCCACAGTAACTCTTACAGTTAAGGGATAGCTAGGTGTGTGTAGGCCACAGTAACTCTTACAGTTAAGGGATAGCTAGGTGTGTGTAGGCCACAGTAACTCTTACAGTTAAGGGATAGCTAGGTGTGTGTAGGCCACAGTAACTCTTACAGTTAAGGGATAGCTAGGTGTGTGTAGGCCACAGTAACTCTTACAGTTAAGGGATAGCTAGGTGTGTGTAGGCCACAGTAACTCTTACAGTTAAGGGATAGCTAGGTGTGTGTAGGCCACAGTAACTCTTACAGTTAAGGGATAGCTAGGTGTGTGTAGGCCACAGTAACTCTTACAGTTAAGGGATAGCTAGGTGTGTGTAGGCCACTGTAACTCTTACAGTTAAGGGATAGCTAGGTGTGTGTAGGCCACAGTAACTCTTACAGTTAAGGGATAGTTAGGTGTGTGTAGGCCACAGTAACTCTTACAGTTAAGGGATAGCTAGGTGTGTGTAGGCCACAGTAACTCTTACAGTTAAGGGATAGCTAGGTGTGTGTAGGCCACAGTAACTCTTACAGTTAAGGGATAGCTAGGTGTGTGTAGGCCACAGTAACTCTTACAGTTAAGGGATAGCTAGGTGTGTGTAGGCCACAGTAACTCTTACAGTTAAGGGATAGCTAGGTGTGTGTAGGTCACAGTAACTCTTACAGTTAAGGGATAGGTAGGTGTGTGTAGGCCACAGTAACTCTTACAGTTAAGGGATAGCTAGGTGTGTGTAGGCCACAGTAACTCTTACAGTTAAGGGATAGCTAGGTGTGTGTAGGCCACAGTAACTCTTACAGTTAAGGGATAGCTAGGTGTGTAGGCCACAGTAACTCTTACAGTTAAGGGATAGCTAGGTGTGTTTAGGCCACAGTAACTCTTACAGTTAAGGGATAGCTAGGTGTGTGTAGGCCACAGTAACTCTTACAGTTAAGGGATAGCTAGGTGTGTGTAGGCCACAGTAACTCTTACAGTTAAGGGATAGCTAGGTGTGTGTAGGCCACAGTAACTCTTACAGTTAAGGGATAGCTAGGTATGTGTAGGCCACAGTAACTCTTACAGTTGAGGGATAGCTAGGTGTGTGTAGGCCACAGTAACTCTTACAATTAAGGGATAGCTAGGTGTGTGTAGGCCACAGTAACTCTTACAGTTAAGGGATAGCTAGGTGTGTGTAGGCCACAGTAACTCTTACAGTTAAGGGATAGCTAGGTGTGTGTAGGCCACATTAACTCTTACAGTTAAGGGATAGCTAGGTGTGTGTAGGCCACAGTAACTCTTACAGTTAAGGGATAGCTAGGTGTGTGTAGGCCACAGTAACTCTTACAGTTAAGGGATAGCTAGGTGTGTGTAGGCCACAGTACCTCTTACAGTTAAGGGATAGCTAGGTGTGTGTAGGCCACAGTAACTCTTACAGTTAAGGGATAGCTAGGTGTGTGTAGGCCACAGTAACTCTTACAGTTAAGGGATAGCTAGGTGTGTGTAGGCCACAGTAACTCTTACAGTTAAGGGATAGCTAGGTATGTGTAGGCCACAGTAACTCTTACAGTTAAGGGATAGCTAGGTGTGTGTAGGCCACAGTAACTCTTACAGTTAAGGGATAGCTAGGTGTGTGTAGGCCACAGTAACTCTTACAGTTAAGGGATAGCTAGGTGTGTGTAGGCCACAGTAACTCTTACAGTTAAGGGATAGCTAGGTGTGTAGGCCACAGTAATTCTTACAGTTAAGGGATAGCTAGGTGTGTGTAGGCCACAGTAACTCTTACAGTTAAGGGATAGCTAGGTGTGTGTAGGCCACAGTAACTCTTACAGTTAAGGGATAGCTAGGTGTGTGTAGGCCACAGTAACTCTTGCAGTTAAGGGATAGCTAGGTGTGTGTAGGCCACAGTAACTCTTACAGTTAAGGGATAGCTAGGTGTGTGTAGGCCACAGTAACTCTTACAGTTAAGGGATAGCTAGGTATGTGTAGGCCACAGTAACTCTTACAGTTAAGGTATAGCTAGGTGTGTGTAGGCCACAGTAACTCTTACAGTTAAGGGATAGCTAGGTGTGTGTAGGCCACAGTAACTCTTACAGTTAAGGGATAGCTAGGTGTGTGTAGGCCACAGTAACTCTTACAGTTAAGGGATAGCTAGGTGTGTGTAGGCCACAGTAACTCTTACAGTTAAGGGATAGCTAGGTGTGTGTAGGTCACAGTAACTCTTACAGTTAAGGGATAGCTAGGTGTGTGTAGGTCACAGTAACTCTTACAGTTAAGGGATAGCTAGGTGTGTGTAGGCCACAGTAACTCTTACAGTTAAGGGATAGCTAGGTGTGTGTAGGCCACAGTAACTCTTACAGTTAAGGGATAGCTAGGTGTGTGTAGGCCACAGTAACTCTTACAGTTAAGGGATAGCTAGGTGTGTGTAGGCCACAGTAACTCTTACAGTTAAGGGATAGCTAGGTGTGTGTGTAGGCCACAGTAACTCTTACAGTTAAGGGATAGCTAGGTGTGTGTAGGCCACAGTAACTCTTACAGTTAAGGGATAGCTAGGTGTGTGTAGGCCACAGTAACTCTTACAGTTAAGGGATAGCTAGGTGTGTGTAGGCCACAGTAACTCTTACAGTTAAGGGATAGCTAGGTGTGTGTAGGCCACAGTAACTCTTACAGTTAAGGGATAGCTAGGTGTGTGTAGGCCACAGTAACTCTTACAGTTAAGGGATAGCTAGGTGTGTGTAGGCCACAGTAACTCTTACAGTTAAGGGATAGCTAGGTGTGTGTAGGCCACAGTAACTCTTACAGTTAAGGGATAGCTAGGTGTGTGTAGGCCACAGTAACTCTTACAGTTAAGGGATAGCTAGGTGTGTGTAGGCCACAGTAACTCTTACAGTTAAGGGATAGCTAGGTGTGTGTAGGCCACAGTAACTCTTACAGTTAAGGGATAGCTAGGTGTGTGTGGGCCACAGTAACTCTTACTGTTAAGGGATAGCTACGTGTGTGTAGGCCACAGTAACTCTTACACTTAAGCCATACCTAGGTGTGTATAGGCCACTGTAACTCTTACAGTTAAGGGATAGCTAGGTGTGTGTAGGCCACAGTAACTCTTACAGTTAAGGGATAGCTAGGTGTGTGTAGGCCACAGTAACTCTTACAGTTAAGGGATAGCAATGTGTGTGTAGGCCACAGTAACTCTTACAGTTAAGGGATAGCTAGGTGTGTGTAGGCCACAGTAACTCTTACAGTTAAGGGATAGCTAGGTGTGTGTAGGCCACAGTAACTCTTACAGTTAAGGGATAGCTAGGTGTGTGTAGGCCACAGTAACTCTTACAGTTAAGGGATAGCTAGGTGTGTGTAGGCCACAGTAACTCTTACAGTTAAGGGATAGCTAGGTGTGTGTAGGCCACAGTAACTCTTACAGTTAAGGGATAGCTAGGTGTGTGTAGGCCACAGTAACTCTTACAGTTAAGGGATAGCTAGGTGTGTGTAGGCCACAGTAACTCTTACAGTTAAGGGATAGCTAGGTGTGTGTAGGCCACAGTAACTCTTACAGTTAAGGGATAGCTAGGTGTGTGTGTAGGCCACAGTAACTCTTACAGTTAAGGGATAGCTAGGTGTGTGTAGGCCACAGTAACTCTTACAGTTAAGGGATAGCTAGGTGTGTGTAGGTCTCAGTAACTTTTACAGTTAAGGGATAGCTAGGTATGTGTAGGCCACAATAACTCTTACAGTTAAGGTGTAGCTAGGTGTGTGTAGGCCACAATAAATCTTACAGTTAAGGGATAGCTAGGGGTGTGTGTAAGTCACAGTAACTCTTACAGTTAAGGGATAGCTAGGTGTATGCATGCCACAGTAACTCTTACAGTTAAGGGATAGCTAGGTGTGTGTAGGCCACGGTAACTCTTACAGTTAAGGGATAGCTAGGTGTGTGTAGGCCACAGTAACTCTTACAATTAAGGGATAGCTAGGTGTGTGTAGGCCACAGTAATTCTTACAGTTAAGGGATAGCTAGGTGTGTGTAGGCCACAGTAACTCTTACAGTTAAGGGATAGCTAGGTGTGTGTAGGCCACATTAACTCTTACAGTTAAGGGATAGCTAGGTGTGTGTAGGCCACAGTAACTCTTACAGTTAAGGGATAGCTAGGTATGTGTAGGCCACAGTAACTCTTACAGTTAAGCTATAGCTAGGTGTGTGTAGGCCACAGTAACTCTTACAGTTAAGGGATAGCTAGGTGTGTGTAGGTCACAGTAACTCTTACAGTTAAGGGATAGCTAGGTGTGTGTAGGCCACAGTAACTCTTACAGTCAAGGGATAGCTAGGTGTGTGTTGGCCACAGTAACTCTTACAGTTAAGGGATAGCTAGGTGTGTGTAGGCCACAGTAACTCTTACAGTTAAGGGATAGCTAGGTGTGTGTGTAGGCCACAGTAACTCTTACAGTTAAGGGATAGCTAGGTGTGTGTAGGCCACAGTAACTCTTACAGTTAAGGCATAGCTAGGTGTGTGTAGGCCACAGTAACTCTTACAATTAAGGGATAGCTAGGTATGTGTGTAGGCCACAGTAACTCTTACAGTTAAGGGATAGCTAGGTGTGTGTAGGCCACAGTAACTCTTACAGTTAAGGGATAGCTAGGTGTGTGTAGGCCACAGTAACTCTTACAGTTAAGGGATAGCTAGGTGTGTGTAGGCCACAGTAACTCTTACAGTAAAGGGATAGCTAGGTGTGTGTGTAGGCCACAGTACCTCTTACAGTTAAGGGACAGCTAGGTGTGTGTAGGCAACAGTAACTCTTACAGTTAAGGGATAGCTAGGTGTGTGTAGGCCACAGTAACTCTTACAGTTAAGGGATAGCTAGGTGTGTGTAGGCCACAGTAACTCTTACAGTTAAGGGATAGCTATGTGTGTGTAGGCCACAGTAACCCTTACAGTTAAGGGATAGCTAGGTGTGTGTAGGCCACAGTAACTCTTACAGTTAAGGTGTAGCTAGGTGTGTGTAGGCCACAGTAACTCTTACAGTTAAAATATAGCTAGGTGTGTGTAGGCCACAGTAACTCTTACAGTTAAGATATAGCTAGGGGTGTGTGTAAGTCACAGTAACTCTTACAGTTAAGGGATAGCTAGGTGTATGCATGCCATAGTAACTCTTACAGTTAAGGGATAGCTAGTTGTGTGTAGGCCACAGTAACTCTTACAATTAAGGGATAGGTAGGTGTGTGTGTAGGCCACAGTAACTCTTACAGTTAAGGGATAGCTAGGTGTGTGTAGGCCACAGTAACTCTTACAGTTAAGGGATAGCTAGGTGTGTGTAGGCCACATTAACTCTTACAGTTAAGGGATAGCTAGGTGTGTGTAGGCCACAGTAACTCTTGCAGTTAAGGGATAGCTAGGCATGTGTAGGCCACAGTAACTCTTATAGTTAAGATATAGCTAGGTGTGTGTGTAGGCCACAGTAACTCTTACAGTTAAGGTATAGCTAGGTGTGTGTAGGCCACAGTAACTCTTACAGTTAAGGGATAGCTAGGTGTATGTAGGTCACAGTAACTCTTACAGTTAAGGGATAGCTAGGTGTGTGTAGGCAACAGTAACTCTTACAGTTAAGGGATAGCTAGGTGTGTGTAGGCCACAGTAACTCTTACAGTTAAGGGATAGCTAGGTGTGTGTAGGCCACAGTAACTCTTACAGTTAAGGGATAGCTAGGTATGTGTAGGCCACAGTAACTCTTACAGTTAAGATGTAGCTAAGTGTGTGTAGGCCACAGTAACTCTTACAGTTAAAATATAGCTAGGTGTGTGTAGGCCACAGTAACTCTTACAGTTAAGGGATAGCTAGGGGGTGTGGAAGTCACAGTAACTCTTACAGTTAAGGGATAGCTAGGTGTATGCATGCCACAGTAACTCTTACAGTTAAGGGATAGCTAGGTGTGTGTAGGCCACAGTAACTCTTACAATTAAGGGATAGCTAGGTGTGTGTGTAGGCCACAGTAACTCTTACAGTTAAGGGATAGCTAGGTGTGTGTAGGCCACAGTAACTCTTACAGTTAAGGGATAGCTAGGTGTGTGTAGGCCACAGTAACTCTTACAGTTAAGGGATAGCTAGGTGTGTGTGTAGGCCACAGTAACTCTTACAGTTAAGGGATAGCTAGGTGTGTGTAGGCAACAGTAACTCTTACAGTTAAGGGATAGCTAGGTGTGTGTAGGCCACAGTAACTCTTACAGTTAAGGGATAGCTAGGTGTGTGTAGGCCACAGTAACTCTTACAGTTAAGGGATAGCTAGGTGTGTGTAGGCCACAGTAACTCTTACAGTTAATGGATAGCTAGGTGTGTGTAGGCCACAGTAACTCTTACAGTTAAGGTGTAGCTAGGTGTGTGTAGGCCACAGTAACTCTTACAGTTAAAATATAGCTAGGTGTGTGTAGGCCACAGTAACTCTTACAATTAAGGGATAGCTAGGTGTGTGTAGGTCACAGTAACTCTTACAGTTAAGGGATAGCTAGGTGTGTGTATGCCACAGTAACTCTTACAGTTAAGGGATAGCTAGGTGTGTGTAGGCCACAGTAACTCTTACAATTAAGGGATAGCTAGGTGTGTGTGTAGGCCACAGTAATTCTTACAGTTAAGGGATAGCTCGGTGTGTGTAGGCCACAGTAACTCTTACAGTTAAGGGATAGCAATGTGTGTGTAGGCCACAGTAACTCTTACAGTTAAGCGATAGCTAGGTGTGTGTGTAGGCCACAGTAACTCTTATAGTTAAGGGATAGCTAGGTGTGTGTAGGCCACAGTAACTCTTACAGTTAAGGGATAGCTAGGTGTGTGTAGGTCACAGTAACTCTTACAGTTAAGGTAAAACTAGGTGTGTGTGTAGGCCACAGTAACTCTTACAGTTAAGGTATAGCTAGGTGTGTGTAGGCCACAGTAACTCTTACAGTTAAGGGATAGCTAGGTGTGTGTAGGCCACAGTAACTCTTACAGTTAAGGGATAGCTAGGTGTGTGTAGGCCACAGTAACTCTTACAGTTAAGGGATAGCTAGGTGTGTGTAGGCCACAGCAACTCTTACAGTTAAGGGATAGCTAGGTGTGTGTGTAGGCCACAGTAACTCTTACAGTTAAGGGATAGCTAGGTGTGTGTAGGCCACAGTAACTCTTACAGTTAAGGGATAGCTAGGTGTGTGTAGGTCAAAGTAACTTTTACAGTTAAGGGATAGCTAGGTATGTGTAGGCCACAATAACTCTTACAGTTAAGGTGTAGCTAGGTGTGTGTAGGCCACAGTAACTCTTACAGTTAAGGGATAGCTAGGGGTGTGTGTAAGTCACAGTAACTCTTACAGTTAAGGGATAGCTAGGTGTATGCATGCCACAGTAACTCTTAGCTAGGTATGTGTAGGCCACAGTAACTCTTACAGTTAAGGGATAGCTAGGTGTGTGTAGGCCACAGTAACTCTTACAATTAAGGGATAGCTAGGTGTGTGTGTAGGCCACAGTAACTCTTACAGTTAAGGGATAGCTAGGTGTGTGTATGCCACAGTAACTCTTACAGTTAAGGGATAGCTAGGTGTGTGTAAGCCACATTAACTCTTACAGTTAAGGGATTGCTAGGTGTGTGTAGGCCACAGTAACTCTTACAGTTAAGGGATAGCTAGGTATGTGTAGGCCACAGTAACTCTTACAGTTAAGGTATAGCTAGGTGTGTGTAGGCCACAGTAACTCTTACAGTTAAGGTATAGCTAGGTGTGTGTGTAGGCCACAGTAACTCTTACAGTTAAGGTATAGCTAGGTGTGTGTAGGCCACAGTAACTCTTACAGTTAAGGGATAGCTAGGTGTGTGTAGGTCACAGTAACTCTTACAGTTAAGGGATAGCTAGGTGTGTGTAGGCCACAGTAACTCTTACAGTTAATGGATAGCTAGGTGTGTGTAGGCCACAGTAACTCTTACAGTTAAGGGATAGCTAGGTGTGTGTAGGCCACAGTAACTCTTACAGTTAAGGGATAGCTAGGTGTGTGTGTAGGCCACAGTAACTCTTACAGTTAAGGGATAGCTAGGTGTGTGTAGGCCACAGTAACTCTTACAGTTAAGGGATAGCTAGGTGTGTGTAGGCCACAGTAACTCTTACAGTTAAGGGATAGCTAGGTATGTGTAGGCCACAGTAACTCTTACAGTTAAGGTGTAGCTAGGTGTGTGTAGGCCACAGTAACTCTTACAGTTAAAATATAGCTAGGTGTGTGTAGGCCACAGTAACTCTTACAGTTAAGGGATAGCTAGGGGTGTGTGTAAGTCACAGTAACTCTTACAGTTAAGGGATAGCTAGGTGTATGCATGCCACAGTAACTCTTACAGTTAAGGGATAGCTAGGTGTGTGTAGGCCACAATAACTCTTACAATTAAGGGATAGCTAGGTATGTGTGTTGGCCACAGTAACTCTTACAGTTAAGGGATAGCTAGGTGTGTGTAGGCCACAGTAACTCTTACAGTTAAGGGATAGCTAGGTGTGTGTAGGCCACAGTAACTCTTACAGTAAAGGGATAGCTAGGTGTGTGTGTAGGCCACAGTACCTCTTACAGTTAAGGGATAGCTAGGTGTGTGTAGGCAACAGTAACTCTTACAGTTAAGGGATAGCTAGGTGTGTGTAGGCCACAGTAACTCTTACAGTTAAGGGATAGCTAGGTGTGTATAGGCCACAGTAACTTTTACAGTTAAGGGATAGCTAGGTGTGTGTAGGCCACAGTAACTCTTACAGTTAAGGGATAGCTAGGTGTGTGTTGGCCATAGTAACTCTTACAGTTAAGGTGTAGCTAGGTGTGTGTAGGCCACAGTAACTCTTACAGTTAAAATATAGCTAGGTGTGTGTAGGCCACAGTAACTCTTACAGTTAAGGAATAGCTAGGTGTGTGTAGGTCACAGTAACTCTTACAGTTAAGGGATAGCTAGGTGTGTGTATGCCACAGTAACTCTTACAGTTAAGGGATAGCTAGGTGTGTGTAGGCCACAGTAACTCTTACAATTAAGGGATAGCTAGGTGTGTGTGTAGGCCACAGTAACTCTTACAGTTAAGGGATAGCTAGGTGTGTGTAGGCCACAGTAACTCTTACAGTTAAGGGATAGCTAGGTGTGTGTGTAGGCCACAGTAACTCTTATAGTTAAGGGATAGCTAGGTGTGTGTAGGCCACAGTAACTCTTACAGTTAAGGGATAGCTAGGTGTGTAGGCCACAGTAACTCTTACAGTTAAGGGATAGCTAGGTGTATGTAGGCCACAGTAACTCTTACAGTTAAGGGATAGCTGGGTGTGTGTAGGCCACAGTAACTCTTACAGTTAAGGATAGCTAGGATAATGTTTTGTTATAGACAGTTGTTTTTCTTTCTTGTAATTTATTTGCTCAAAGTGGCTATTTTATGCATTTTTATGCACATTTATATTTCTCCTCACATTTAATTGTTAATTACAATGCTTAACTCATTCTTTCTAAAGCAAAAGATTTTATTTTTTCTGTTTGAAAGATCTTGTGGCCAGTCATTTATTTACTTATTCATTTAAGAGGGATCCACTTCTAACTGACCGGACTGCCCTGCTACACAGTGCCATTTATGTTTATAATTATTTGGCTTATTAACAAGAGCTGAACATTAACTGATAATTCCCCAGAAATTAGTCTGAGGTGGTAGCAGTTTATTAAGTTGGGCCTGGACAGAAGGCTATAGTGTTGGAGAATTTTTCCAGCCTTCCCTGGAAGTGAGTGTGTGTGTGTGTGTGTGTGTGTGTGTGTGTGTGTGTGTGTGTGTGTGTGCGTGTGTGTGTGCGTGTGTGTGCGTGTGTGTGTGTGTGTGTGTGTGTGTGTGTGTGTGTGTGTGTGTGTGTGTGTGTGTGTGTGTGCATGCAGCACATGTGTCTGTAGGTTTATTAAAAATATAGTTACTGTGGGCAAGTAAGTACTATAAGGCACTGAAACCCAGAGATAGAGAGAGAAAATAGCAAGAAAGGGGTCTGTAGAGGCAGGGCAAAGACTTTGTTTGTTGGGGACTTCAGTGTGAAACCTATTCTTCTTTGTGGATGGTTTAGGCCCATACATAGGGCAACAGTACATATTTCCTTCATACTCTTGAGGTCAATATGCATTTAGGAAGTTGTTTAGTGATACACATCTGTGTGTCTTTTCTATATACATTAATATGTTTAGTATCAGTGGTGTAACTCAGGAGACCATAGTCCTTGCGACCATCAGATTTGAGATTTAGACAATTTATTGGCAGGCAGTGAAGTGGATCCAATGACTGTATCCCCTCCTCAATCTACTTTCATAACACCCATATCCTCTAAGAGGGTCTTACCCACAAAAATTACTGGAATCAAACCCAAGAACTCAAGCTAAGTGCAACAAAATGCACTATTACAGGAACAACCTTGTACGTGCACCTACTGTGTAAACAATAACCCCTCAAAGTTGATACCATCATGAGATACCTAGGTACATTTGTTAACAATGAGCTCTCATTTGACACCTATATTAATCAACTATTTTCAGAAAATCTTTCTGCGTAGCCTAACTGTTACTAAAGGTATATCCTCCAGGTCCAAGGAAATTACTGTTCCTCTCTACACCTGCCTAACTGGGTCCATAATAAAATATAATGAGTATAATGCCCACAACCTCTGACCTATACCTGCTTTAAACATACTGTCAACTTGAAAAGAAAACAATTTCTTTCTGACTTCCTTAAGTTATACACCGCATCTCAAAATCCTGTCAATTTGATCTGTCTGTTGTAGACTTGGCTATAATGCTCAACCTTTTGCATATTCATAAAATCCATACCACCTATAGCCACCTGAAGGACTTTATCTACATTGTAATATTAACAGATCTTATCGGCAGGCTAGATCTTGTTTTTTCTCTTTTTGTCCCCCACCCCAAGAATCCAATAACTGTGAAATAAACTCCCACTCCTTGTCAAACAAAGTAGCCCTATATCATTCTTTAAAGTCAGGCTTCATAAGTGAATGGAGATTTACAAATTTACTACTAGACTGTCTTCTCGGTCCCTTATAGGTTCATAGGTTCATAGGTAGGTACTAGGCTATCTGCTCAAGGGCATTTATAAGCCTAGCCAGAGTGTGTCGGCTTTCGCTGCCCCATTGATTAATTAACTGATCCTCTGTCAAGCAGAGCCAATGAAGTGATCCCAGGGGTGTATTTTCTGTTACCCATCCACTCGTCAAGGTTTCTTTTGAAGAGTGTTAGTGAGGGGCTCTGCCTGATGTAATTTGGAATTTTGTTCCAAAGCATGGGGAGTCTTTGTGACAGGAATCTATCCCTCCAGCATGTTCTATTTATTGTTGTGGTGAGGTTTAGCTCACTAGAGCGTGTGGCTCGTAGTGACTTGGATTTCTTTAGGTGGAGCATGTCCATCAATTCTGAGTTGGATTCATAGATTCATAGATTCATAGATTAGTACTAGGCTGACTGCCCTTATGAACCATTTTAAGCCTAGCCAATTATCCCTTGTGAGACTCAAACCCTGCACCTTGTGTTTGTAAGGCAAACACTTTAACCATTAGGCCACCCTCCCAACCCCTGGGCATGGCTTTGTAAGTCAGGCAGAGATCACCTCTGAGTAAGCGATATGCCACTGAGTACAGCCAGAGGTTTTTCAGTCGGGCTGCATAGGACATATGTTTGAGGCCAGTAATCCTCTTGGTGAGGTACTTTTGTGGTCTTTCCAGCTGTTGGAAGTATCTTGTGAGGTACATCCAAAATGGGGCATTGTACTCCATGATGGGTCTAATGAGTGATGAGTAGAGGGGCACTATAACCTCTTTATTTCTAGATGTGAACCCTTAAGTAATTAGATGGGCCACATAGAAGGATTTCCTAACTACTTTGGAATTATGATTGTCAAAGGAGAGATTACTATCTACCTGGGTCCCCAGATCTCTTATTACCTCTTCTGTATTAAGGGGGCTGCCACCTATGTGGTAATTCGTGGGTGTTTTGTTTTTCCAAAACGGGATGACTATGCATTTTTTGGCATTTAGCTTAAGGCCATGACTTTGACACCATGTGTCCGTCTCAGTAAGGCCCTTTTGGAGGATGTCCGTGTCAGCCGGAGTGTCAATTATGGCTCCCAGTTTGCAGTCATCGGTGAACTTGGTTAGCCATAGTCCTCCTTTGTTTGCCTGTACTTCTGAGAAGTATATGCCAAACAGTAGAGGTCCCAGGACCGAGCCTTGCGGGACACCACTTGTGACTGGTTTAGAGTCAGACCTGGAGCCTGCTATTCTTACCGTGTGAGTTCTGTCTGTAAGCCAGTTGGCAACCCATCTCGTGATGTAGGGGTTTATGTTCAGGCTGGTGAGTTTTTCTGTAATACCCAGTGGGGAATGGTGTCGAAAGCCTTGGCGAGATCAAGGTAGGCTGTGTAAACCACCTTTCGCTCATCTATGGCCTTGGTGACTGTCTCGAAGAAGTCATCCGGGTTTAGTAGGCATGATCTGCCCTTAACAAAGCCGAACTGGGTCAGGTCAAGTGTTTGGAGGTTCCCAATGTCTTTGTTAATGAGTTCCATGATGATGCGCTCCATAGCCTTGCAGACCAGGCTAGTCAGGCTTATGGGACGATAGTTACCAGGGTCAGTTGTGGCCCCTCCTTTGTGGAGAGGAATAACCATTGCTGTGCGCCATTCTATGGGCATATAGCCTGTGGAGAGGATGAGCTTGAACAGCATGTTTAGGTGGGGGGTTAGTTCATTTTGTAGTTCATGCAAGATGCAGCCTGGGACACCATCTGGCCCCATTGACACCGTGTTTTTGGCTTTTGAAAGGGCTGTTTTCACCTGTGTGTCTGTGATTTTTAGGACACTACACTTTTCTGGTATTGTTGTGGGCCCTTTTGGAGGTGGGGGGTGAAGTTTGCACTGAATCTATCTGCCAGGATGTTGGCAATATCAGTAGGCTCAGTATATTTTGTGCTATTTTGCACTAGTTCAGTGCATATCTGCGAGTTGCCACTTAGATTCTTAACATAGCTAAAGAAGGCTTTGTGGTTATCTTTTGAATCCTTGGCTATTTTTCTTTCAAAGTTAGCCTTGGATGATTTCATGAGGGACCTTAGTTTCTTACTGATACTGATCAGGGATGTCTTTCCTTCTTGGGATTTGCTTTTTTTCTGAACTAGTTTCCTCCTTCTATTGTATAGCCTGTTTATTGCAGGGGTCCACCAACCTGGTTTCCTTCTCTTAGAGGAGTGAGTCTTGGTTTTGCTAGGGATGGCACGATCCATGCATCCTTGTAGGTGCTCATAGAGTGCATTTGTAAAGGTTTCTGCATCTTGGGCAGCATTATCCTTCAGTGTGGGGGCTGTGAAACTTACCACCTCTGTCTTAAGTAAGGTGAAGTTTGCTTTAGAAAAGTTTTTTACTGTGGTTTCCTTAGTTGGGAGTGGTGGTAGGGTGTGGACATCCAGAGTGATTAGTTTATGGTCTGATCTAACCAGTGACAGGTTGACGTCCAGTGTGGAACACCTGTCGCCCATGTTGGTGATGACCAGGTCCAATATGTTTTCACCTCTGGTAGGGGAGTTTACCAGCTGATCCAGGACATTTGAGTTGATGAATTCCAGGAAGCGCTGGGCCTGGGAATTTGTACTCGAGTAGTTTTCCCAGTGAATGGTAGGGTAATTGAAATCGCCCAATATCAGGGTGTTGGGTAGGACCTTCATCTTTTCCAGTGTCTCCAGAAAGGTGGAGTGGTGGTCCTGGGTCATGGAGGGTGATCTGTAGCAGGTCACAATTTGCATTGCAGATTTGCCTGATGTTAGTTGCACATGGATGATCTCAGAGGTATCATGCTGCGCCACTAACCTGGAGGTGTAAGTATCCTTGATGAATATGGATACACCCCCTCCTTCTGTGTTTCGGTCCGTGTTCTGTGGTCGAAACATGTGGTATGCATTGTAGCCCAGTAGTGCTGGGGTGCTCTCTGGAGCCTTGAACCAGGTTTCAGTTACTGCACAGATGTCAATGTTCTTCATACTGAGGAGTGCTTCGAGCGCGTGCATTGTGAGATTTAAACTCCTGATGTTGAGTAGCATAACCCTCAGTTTTTTGTTAATTGTGCTGTTTACGGAGGTGGGTTTGACTTTTGAGCCTTGCCTAAAAAAGGCACTATGGTGGCAGCAAGAGCCTTGGCCAGTATTCAAAAGCTTAGGGGTGACAGGTGCAAGCCATCTCTTGCGAAGCAACGTGGCTTGTCGAGCATGTTGTCACAGGCTGACAGACACTGGATCCCCTTTGAATGACACCAGAAAATTAGCCAGTTGTTGAAATTGATAATTTTTTCTTTATACTGAGGTATCATTCTTGGTGAGGGCAGGATGCTACTCAGGGTCAGGATCATACCAGCCTGGGCTACATGATCAGAGAGCTCTTCCATGTCTCTTTTCATGTAGTCCAGGGAAGTACATCTCAGGTCATTCACACCAACATGAACAATGACAGAGTCATATTTGTACTTGTTCTGGAGTGACCTGAGTGCTTGTGTTATGTGGCGGATTCTGGCTCCCGACAGGCAGCTAACAGTAACCTTCTGCTTGTCCAGCCTAGTGAGTGGGACGTCAGTGTGACTGACTATAGAGTCACCTATTACTAGTGTGTTAGGTATGTTATTTCGCCTTAAGGGCTGTGATTGTGTGGCACACTGATTTTGTGTTTTATTTGTTGTCTGGTTTGTGACAGAAAGTGCAGGTTGTTTGGGTGTCTGCTTTGGAGGTCTCTGATGCTTTTGCAGGTTTTTATTTAGAGCCTCTGAGTATGATTTTGTGTATTTATGTATTTTGCCAGTGCTGTTTTAGTAGGTCTGTGTGCAGCTGGAGTTGTGGTGCAAGTGTTAACCTTCTCCTCATGACTGTCTGTTCCAGTCTTGGGTGGAGACAGCTTAGCTTCCAGTTTGGCTGTATAATTGCATCTCTCGCATATGTTAGTGTTTTGTGGTAGGAGGAGAGGGTTGTCTGTGTACATGAGGCAGTTGTAACATTGCCTCAGGATACCCAGATTCACTAGCTGGACTGGAGAGTGTAACTGAAGTTGCCTTTTGGTCATGCCTGAATAATAGGGTGAGCTGTTTAGTCGCTTGGTTGGTGAGGGGTGAATAAAGAGCCTTGCCCTGCTGGGCAATCAGTGTCAGGGTATATTAATGCTTGCTATTAGATCTGAGCAAGTGCTGGGCTGTAAGATGCTTTTTGAGTGCTTAGGTTGAGAGTTACACTAGTTTCAAGGGAAAAACTGAAGAGGAGACTTACTGGAGCCGGGAATACTTTAACCATAGCTAACCAGCACTGCCTGGTGCACAAAACTGTGCAAACACAGTTTTTATAGTAGGGAAATTAAAGAGATAGAAATTAGCCCAAAATGGCCAATAAACTACTAACTTCTGGGCTGGAACCACTCCTCCAGGGACAGACAGGTTGCTCAAAGCTCCCCTCTCTCACAGGTGAACAGAGAAACTTCCTTCTATTCAAGTAAGGTATGGGCAACTCAGAAACTAGTATCACAGCCCTAAATTCAGCACTAGCCTGAAAACTGGACTATACTAGCTAGAAAGGTGGGAAACAAAGAATTTTTTTTTGTTTGTTTTTTTTTTTGAAAAGATAAGGCAAAAACAGTAAAAATACACTTAAAACAGCTTTAAATGACTACAAATGATCAGAAAAGGCTATCACACTTTAGTGTGTAGCCTACAACAGTTAAACAAATTATTTAAACAAAAAACAACTTTTTAAAAGTGCAGGCAGTCAGATAAGTACAATATGTGAAAAAAACAAGCTTTTGAATCACAATAAACACTGGAAAATCTGTGATTAGGCAGAAAACAGTTAAGTACAGCAAGAAAGTACAGAAAACTGATACTTAATCACTCCAAAGTCTCTCTTCTAAGCTAGAAGGCTTGTATCAGTTTAAGGCTTTCTAGTGCTACCCAGTAGGTTAGTTACAGGAAAGATGGGAAACAAGCGCAGTTGTGGTCTTTTAAACCAAAAAGTTGAAAGAGATGGACAAACTGTCCAAATGGTCAAACTACAATTTCTGGGCCGAAAACCTCTCGTGGTAGACAGGCTAACTAGTGCTTACCACTCCCACTGATAAGCCAGAAGGCTTCTATCCAACACAGAAAGGCTTGGGGGCTCAGAAGCTTACAATGAGTCCTGGAATACAGCAAATATGTACCTGGACTAGGCTAGTTACAGGAAAGGCGGGGGACAAGTACAAACATAGGCTTTTAAGCCAGCAAGTTGAAAGAGATGGAAAACTGTCCAAATGGCCAAATAAACTACAATTTCTGGGCCAAAACTCACTCTTCCTGTGGAGGGTAGGCTACCTAGTGCTTACCACTCCCACTCATAAGCTAGAAGGCTTTCCTCCAACACAGAAAGGCTTGGGGGCTCAGAAGCTTACTAACAATCCTGGATACAGCAACTCTGTAACCAGACTAGGCTAGTTATAGGAAAGGCGGGAAACAGGCACAAGTGCAGCTTTCAAACCAGAAAGTTGAAAGAGATGGAAAAAAACTGCTCAAACAGCCAGTAGCTACAATTTCTGGGCCAGGGACCACTCCTCTTGTGGTAGATAGGCTACCTGATGCTTACCACTCCCACTGATAAGCTAGAAGGCTTCCATCCAACACGGAAAGGCTTGGGGGGCTCAGAAGCTTACAAAGAGTCCTGGATACAGCAAATCTGTACCTGGACTAGACTAGTAACAGGAAAAGCAGGAAACAAGTGCAAAACAGGCTTTTAAATCAGAAGGTTGAAAGAGATGGAAAAGCTTCCCAAACGGCCAATAAACTATAATTTCTGGGCCAGAAACCACTCCTCCTGTGGTAGATAGGTTACCTAGTGCTTACCAATCCCACTGATAAGCTAGAAGACTTCTCTCCAACACAGAAGGGCTTGGGGGCTCAGAAGCTTACCAACAGTCCTGGATACAGCAAATCTGTACCTGGACTACACTAGTTATAGGAAAGGTGGGGACCAAATACAAAACAGGCTTTTAACCAGAAAGTAGAAAGAGATGGAAAAACTGCCCAAACGGCCAATGAACTACAATTTCAGGGCCAAAACCCACTCTTCCCATGTTTGATAAGTTACCTAGTGCTTACCACTCCCACTGATAAGCTAGAAGGCTTCCCTCCAACACAGAAAGACTTGGGGGGCTCAGAAGCTTACCAACAGTCCTGGATACAGCAAGTTTGTATCTGGACTTGACTAGTTACAGGAAAGGCAGGAAACAAGCTTAGAATTTTTTTTTGTTACATAAAAGCAACTAAAACAGCAGTAAATACAATTAAAATTATAGTGCAGGCCAGCACACCCGAGTGTGTAGCAATACTACAGCAAATACTGTTCAAATAAATGCAATTAAATTAACAAATGACTAAAAAACAAGTGCAGAAGGCAGTAAATTAGAAGGCTACTAACAGGCAGTAATAAGTGCAGAGTAAAAGCGACTGAACAGATAACAGCACGCAGAAGAGCAACTTAGACAGTTAGTAAGAACAGCTGAATAAATATATATATATATATATATATATATATATATATATATATATATATATTTTTTTTTTTTTTTTGAGAGAGGGAACAGAGCAGGATTAAGAGGCTACAGGGGTTATCCTTCCCAAATGCTCTCTTTGTACACAGTAGGAGTGCCTGAAATCAGAATATGATCTCACTGCACTCAGTTGAATGAGCAAATGCGATGAGCCCAGAAGGAGTATCCAAATACAAATCTACAAGAGGGGCAGGCAATTTCAAAGCCACCAACATTAACACCAAAACAAGAACAGGCAGGGTGGGTGGGAAACTAACTGTAGAGAGACAGCCACAACTTCAGTTGAGTTAATATTCAGTGAAAAACACAAATAAATAAATTAAATACAGTACTATATGCAAAAGAGCAGATAAAAGTGTACTTAAATTCACGTATACGTCCAGATGATTTCAGGTAGCTGTTAGCTTGCCAAAGCTCTGATATTAAGCAGAGATAACTCAAAATGTACCACTTATATAAGGCAAGACAGAATGTCAGTGATGAGGTGAAACTACCCCCCACTGCTATCAATGGCTACACGGAAATTCTAAAAAGTACTCTGTAGACAGCCACAACTTCAGTTGAGTTAATATTCAGTGAAAAACACAAATAAATAAATTAAATACAGTACTATATGCAAAAGAGCAGATAAAAGTGTACTTAAATTCACTTATATGTCCAGCTGATTTCAGGTAGATGTTAGCCGGCCAAAGCTCTGATATTAAGCAGAAATAACTCAAAATGTACCACTTATATAAGGCAAGACAGAATGTCAGTGATGAGGTGAAACTACCCCCACTGCTATCAATGGCTACACAGAAATTCTAAAAAGTACTCCATAGAGAGACAGCCACAACTTCAGTTGAGTTAATATTCAGTGAAAAACACAAATAAATAAACTAAATACAGTACTATATGCAAAAGAGCAGATAAAAGTGCACTTAAATTCACTTATACGTCCAGCTGATTTCAGATAGATGTTAGCCGGTAGATGTTATAAATACAAGAGGTACGTTGTGGAAATTGCAGTAGCTTGGCTCTAAATGTTCTGAACTGATTGCCCCGTATTAGTCAATGAACATATAAAAAGCTAAGAGAAAAAAATGTCAGCCAATTTTTGGCTGGTGCTGCAGTGGTTCACCCAAAATACTGCCACATAGTGAGTGGCTTGAATTTTTTCACAATTTCTAACAGTTGGTACTAAAATTCAGTGTCAGCCATCCTTAGGCTTCTCAAAGCATGCCTAAATGAAAAAAAACATAATATGTTGCTCTCTTGTTTTAGAACACTGTAACTGAGATGGTTGGCCTGTGAGCAGATGTTTCTAAGCAGGAATGAAATGTAAGATCATTTGTTACTAAGCAAGACCCAAAGCTAATCAGCAAAAGATTACCACTGAAGATATGCTAGCTGAGGCGATGTAACTAAAAACAGTTTGTCAAACAAAATTCCTGTTTATTTTGCTGTAGCAATACTTATGATGTTACAGAAAATTAATAATGCTGAACAGTGCGCCAAAGAATATATTGAATTTAAAGTCCAATGTACAGAGATCTTTCAGTCATGTATTAGGTGTTCTCCCTAGGTCCATTATGAAATGGGCTCTGATCAGTTGGTGTATCCCAGGAAGAACACACACACACATAATGCTGAACAGTGCGCCAAAGAATATATTGAATTTAAAGTCCAATGTACAGAGATCTTTCAGTCATGTATTAGGTGTTCTCCCTAGGTCCATTATGAAATGGGCTCTGATCAGTTGGTGTATCCCAGGAAGAAGACACACACACACACACACACACACACACACACACACACACACACACACACACACACACACACACACACACATACACACACACACACACACACACACACACACACACATACATACACACATAAATACACCTAAATAATGCAACTTTACAAAGATAAATTGGTGAACCAGTAAGCTTTATTCAAGTGTTTAAACCTAGGTATTGTCCAGCATATTAAAATATGAAATTAATTATATATTAAAGTAAAAAACATAAAAATGTACACCATCTACATTGGAATTACTGAAATTGTATGAAGCAAAATGGACTGTCGGATAGTGTTAAGTATAACTTGCATCATTTCAAAGTTCCCCTGATGATAGCAAGAACGGTATAATTTCCGATATTCCAGTCCTTCTAGTAGATCTGTGGGTTACATTGTCCATTGGACAAGGATAACAGTGATGGCTCCCATCCAGACTACCAGCAATTATGCACAGTGTACTAGGACAGGGGAGGGTATATACTCCAGTATGGCAATATATTGTGAGTGGAATGAATACAGGTTCTCTCCCATTTTGTAAAAATTGTGGAATGTGCTAATTGTGCATTTGCCCAAACATAGGAAGTGCCATTGCATGGATACTGCTGGCATCTTTCAGGTGTTCCTACTATGACAACACCTACACCAGCCCAGCCTGTCCTTGTGCAGATGGACTGTCATTATCCCCCACTTATGCTAACATTCCAGTAATATAGATCTGTTCTTGAACCTAGATCACCAAAATTACAGACTAATATCCAATATTTATTTTTTCAAAAATTAGCTGCCATTAATATTATAATCTGGATAATAACTTGACCTATAAGTATGTAATAAAATCAAATTAAACACATAGCAGAAGGCATCATGTCACATATTTTCCGATTCTTGTGAAATAATTTAATTTAAATCTATCATCTTCACCAGTCTTGTTCTGACTAAAAACACCTTTCAGAGAAATTACTTGATGTGGGAAGCATTGATTAACTGAAAAGATGACATACAGAGGTGGTTGCTGAGAAAAAATCTGTCACAAACTCCCTCCATGACAGTCTTGAAAGTGGCCCTGCTAACCTTCCCCATAGTTGCACAATTTAGGACAAATTTGCTTAATTAACCATTATAAAAGAGATATTATTAAACTACACAAAAAGCAAGACTGCAGCTTTGTTTAAGCCTTCCATGTTGGTCTTACGCAGCAGTTGGTATTTCTTAGTGCACTGCCTTACCAGGGAAGGAGTTTGCTACTATCTAAAGCGTCTGTTTGTTCTTCATATTATTAACACTTCATTCCTAAGAAGTATTTTTTTTCTACGATATCTTCTGAAAAAAAAATACTGATGCAGCATTTTTCTGTTTTTACAAGCTTTATCAGCTTTATCAGTGTCATATGAAACAATAGAAATAAGGCAGCAGCAGCAATCACGTAACAGCACTTTTAAACTAAATATGAGGAAAATGCGCATCTTCTGCATAAGCTGTGCTGAATATCAAGAGGGAAGGTAAGCTGTTTGATACAAAGGTCCTCTGCTCGTAGAGAAAGTTATTTCTCATTGGCTTGTGTTTCACATCACGCTGCGGCAGCATGTATTACTTGTTTAAAAAATAAAGAAAGAAAACTCCCATTAATCTCACAGCTTCTCTACCTTGGCTGCCACAGAAGGCATCTCCTTTTGGAAAATTTCTAAGGCGGCCATTATTTTATCTTCAGTCTCTAACATTACACCCATAGCTGCAGCAATGTACAATGTAGACATAGCAATAGGCCTTAAATGCACGTTATCCTCTTTGTAATCCCAGTGCATATTTCTTATTTTAATGCTGAGAATGCAATAAGCAGATGAAAATATTTACCTGTAATAAAAAGATACCCAATTATAGATCTAATGAGTATTTCCTCAGATAAACACACCTGCCATCTTAGGTGATGCCCATGTTTGTGGGTATGTGCTTTTGTCTCCATTACAGTCTGCTTTTGAACAGAAGCAGACTTTTGTTACTGATAATTTATGGTCAACAAGCATGACTCCGTCTCTTATTCTTGAATAGTATGAAAATAGTAGAACCAGGGTTCCACCCATTTATTTATTTATTGTTTATTTGTTCTCTGTGGAGTTCTAACCAAGCATAACCAATTTACAGTGGATTCCTGGAGAGAAAAGATTTAAAAAGTGGGTGAATATTTATCTATTTGTACAATGCATATATATTTTTAATAATAGTAAAATAGGATAACCTCATGAAGCAGTTTAAAGTAAAAAATGCAGATTAATGCTATTATATTTAAGCTAAAGCTGAATTTTAGGTACATAAACATTTAAAAACTGATCATGTAGAACTCACCGCAGCACTTTTAGTGGTAATGAGCTCACGTTAGGAATGACATTTGCTATACAGACATAATGCAGATCTTTAAAAACATGCACATGGGTATGTGCAAATATTCAGTCAGGTAAAACATACATCATCAATATGTAACAGAGGCCTACAATCTGTGGCATTGGAGTTAAATGTGGTTCTAGCTCTACGGTAGTTTAAAAAATATGGCAACATTTACTAACAGAATTGTTAAAATATGCATGTTGTTGCAGACATTATTAAGCAAAGTTTTTGTTATTAAACATCAATATGGACATGTATCTGTTATTAGTTTTCTTAATCAGGAAGTTGTACCCACTATGACTCAAACATGGTTATTAAAAAAATAAAGAATATCTCATTTTATCTTTTGAGTTGCTGTCTGCTTATAATACATACAATAACCATCAGGTAGTACAGTTGTATACAGCATGTAAGCTGAGCTAGGAAGAAGACAGGATGGGTAAAGATGAAACTTCCAAAGAAGTGTGAGAAAATAATTTAACATTTATTTACTGGGAAAGTCTGAGTTGGAACAAAGTCGATTTTCAGCAGAGGCCCAGGAAGAAATGCTCCAGATGCATGTCTTTGTAATGTAGGAGGAAACCAGAGCACCCAGAGAAAACCCACACAAACACAGGGAGAGCATCCAGACTCCACACAGAAGGTACCCAGCTGAGAATTGATCCAGAGAACCTCTTGCTGGGAGGTGACAATGCTACCGCTGCACCACTGCGCCATCCTATAATTCTCAGTAACACATTGTTTTGTGTCAGATAGCAGCACAACAACATACTGCCATTTGAAGGAATTGCGGAATTAATTTATCAGCAGTTCAGAAGCATGTTTAAGCCCAGAAAGTAGTTTCTATATAATATTTGCTGAGACTGGATTAAGATCTAAGAAACTATGTGAAATAGGAGGTGCGGGAGGGGATGTTCTGGTGTGAAACACTATGCAATATCTTGTAAATACTTTTCTCAAAGTAGGTACTAAATTCCCAGGTTACCTCATGTAAAGAGAGCTGGGAATAGGGATTGGGTTGTACATTTCTTCCTGGAAATGTACAACTATACTATGTTAAGACGTACTACAATTGGCTATATAATGATTTTGAAAGTATTTCCTCTTACTTTATACACATATTTTGTATTATTCCTGGTTTCTCTAAACAGGTTAAGGAGCACCTGGAATTTGCCCATATGACATTCCTACCATATTTTGTCTAGTCTTGCCATCAAAGCCTTATTTTTATTTCACTGGTGACTCAAAGAAGTGGACTTGATGTTATCTTACCTGTAAGTCTAGTTGCAATATTTTCTAGGATAATAAGGGAGGATTTGATGAAGAATTTCACAACAGAGTCAAATGCATGATAACAACAAGGAAACTAGTCTGCCACTGATAAAGTAGTTAATATTAAGGATTTTCATATTGTGGGGCATGAACAGATTTGTTTTCCTGTTCTTACTGGAGCAAATATGAGAAACTGGTAACTGAAAGTGTCAGGCATTAGTTTGATATCCATCATGATATGGGTGGCAACAAAGGTAAACATCCAGTATAGCTTGTTTTTCTTACCACATGCTTTTTAATTCTGAAGAACAGTTTTTAGAGTTGAGGGAAACACATCTTTGAACAGTGTGATGAAGAAAGAATTGATATCTATATAGGTTCCACTCCACGCTTATGCATCCCTGGGCTAATACTTCTCCTTTATAGTGAAAGGCAGACAATGCAACATGTATTCTGCAGTTTGTGTGGGAAACTTGCAGTTACATATTTGCAGCCATTAGTCACACTTTTGCAAGATTAATCTGAAACAAAGTAGCAAAGGTATCTCTTAGATCTGTAGAAAGCTACTGTGTGGGCAGCAGGGAACACTGAAGGCATGCAAGATTATTTATTTATTTATTTTTATTTATTTACATTTGTTGACCGGGAGTGTCTGACTGGACGTAAGTCCATTTTCAGTGGAGGCCCGGGGGAGAAAAGCTCCACAGTTACAACATACAGACAGTAGTTACATTGGATTTACATAGCAATTAACAATTTGATCAGCATAGCAATTAACAATTACAAACACAGCTACAGATAAAGAACATAGTACATCAGTAGACAACTAGAATCTTTATCATCTGCAAAGTACATAACAGACATTAACAATTGTTACAATAAGAAGTTCCTGCTGTATAATAAGTAGTTAGGCTTATGAGCATCTGAGCTTGCTATAATCAAGGTAGTTAGTGGGGTGGAAAGAAAGGTAGTGGGTGGATGAGGTGGGTGATATTAGAAGGGGAGTTGCAAGGGCATAGCCAGGATGTTTTCAGGTGTGCATTTAGTAAAGTTTTGAAGTGGGTGCATGATGGTACGGAGGTAATTGTGGGTGGGAGGGAGATCCATAATTTGGCTATGGTGCAGGAGAATAGTGCTTCACCAGCAGAGTTATTGGCTTTAGTGACCTGCAAGTGATTTTTGTTGCTGATGAAGATGAATGAGAACTACCCTTCCTGCACCTTTGTAATTATGGTTGTATCTAAATGTATTGTATTCTGAAGAAAGAATCCCTAAATCAAAAGAGCTGAGTACTAGATCAGATTAAATTAATTTGTTGATGAACAGCACACAGAGAATATATATCATATATTCGGTAATAACTATAACTTAATATCAGGTAGAATGCCCCTACCAATTATGTTGTCATTTTTTTTTCGAAAGAGCCCATATAACTTACACTGATGCATTATACTTTTAGTCACTCAGTAAATGGAATGATTTCATGAGACCTTCAAACTTGCAATTATAAAAAACACAAAAGAACCATAAACTGTAAAAACAACAAAAACCTGCAATTAAAATTCTGTTGCATCCAAGGTCTGTGGTTTGTGTAGTTTGAAAAAATAGTTCACAACAGCATAAAATCCACTTAATTTCCAAGAGGATAATACAAACAGTATTTATCAAAGGTAGGTGAACTTTGCTGAAACTCCTGCACCAGTAAATCTTTCCAATGACTATGACAAATTCAAGTTAGCATTGTATGCTAGTTGAAGTACATGAACAATTGCATTAGAAAACCTGCTCCTGGCAAAGAATGTTGCAGCACACAAAGAATCACTGTTTAAAAGGAAGAATCACCTAGTTTCGACTTTACATCTTGTTATCACATATTACATACAGTCATAAAGCATCCTTAATAAATTCTACGGAGACAGCTTTGAAGGAACTGTCCATTTCATGCTCTTTAGCTTTAGCTCTTTCCTTTTCTCATGCTCGTGTTTAGCTAACAGAGCATTTATCAGCCTGAAGGGTGCTCTCAGGAGAAAGCAGACAACAGGGTAAGCCTAGTCTGAGTGACAGCAGATCCAGTAGAGATTGATTTTAATGAAGCCCAGAATAAACAGGAAGATTAAGAGGTTGCACAAAGATGTGACAAGTTTTTAGCTCACCTCTCTCTCTTTCTCTCAGAAATTGGAAGCTGGTGACACAGCTGATGCCTGTCTCTGGGTTATGAATACATCTGCTTCATCATTAATGAATGCCTGTGTTGCAATCAAATACCTGATGGTATGCAGCAGGGAATTTTGCTTTGTAATTTGTAATTCTAAATGTGTGTCACTTTAACACATCCTGCCTTATTGAAACTGAAGATCTGTGATTCCTGAGTACAGCTGCTTGGTTCTGTGTTTCAGCTGCCTTTAACTTTGTAAAGATTATGGCTTTACTTAGTGTCTAGTAATGACCTTCTCGCCTAACATGAGTAATTTCTGCATTCCCAGTGCATGCATAAACTGTGATTGCAGGTAAAAAAACAATTTATATAACTAGATAATTAACCACAGGCATGTTTTTGTATCTATTAGAAGTTATTCAATCACCCTTTTAACAAGATGCCCAATGAATGGCTCACATAAGGCCTATGTAATGAAATAGTCATATGGTTAGGTTTTTGTACCAATGTGTCACCTTGCCATGAAAAACAGCAGGCAGTGCCGAAATGAGCTAGCAAAGATGTTATGGCTGTGTGCAGACATTATGCTTGGGGTCTGGAGACAGGAATATGTCACTCTCTCACTTCAATTATACATTTAGTCAAAAGCAAACTACTGTCAGTTATACCTTAGACGCCGGGCAGCAGGGATCATTCTGACAACAAGGAAAGGCTTAGGCAAGAGCAGAGGAAAGATCGGACATGTTATTACCGCACTGCAGCTAAACTGACACATGCCATACCGCTGTCCCAAGAGGGTAACAAATCATTTTTACTGTACTCAACTGAAAAATATTTTATTATTTCATAGCTAAATATCTCTTGGAAACATTAGCCCAAAACAGCTAGAACTACCTAAACTAAAGTTTACAACATAGATATCTATGAATAATGTCCAGAAACAGGAATATTTATCTAAAAACAAAATGGTTATAAGGAACAACAGCTGGACATGGTGTGTGTGTGTGTGTGTGTGTGTGTGTGTGTGTGTGTGTGTGTGTGTGTGTGTGTGTGTGTGTGTGTGTGTGTGTGTGCTTCTTAACTGCATAGGTGGTGACATTTTGAAGAAATAAGCACTTTTTTATGCTTGTGGGTGTCAATGGGCAATACTATGGGTATGAATATAGAAGAGAAATTTCTGGATGCGTCTTCGAGATGTTCAGTATTAACAATGACTTTTTATACTCAAAGATATACATATTTTATGTCTTCACAGTACCTGGGAACTTCCATGACATGATAGAACAAGCTTAAATTAGTGGTATTTTTCATGTGTGAATGAATCAATGTTTTATTTATATTGTGCCAATTCTTAGTTTTTAGGGCAAAAGCAATTTCATAATAAACCGTGTGAAAATGTAGTTCAGAAGAGCAAAGATATACTCCCTGTTTATAGCTTATGTTTGAGTCACTTAATCTCCATTTGTGTACTTTGTTACTGAGCAAATCACTTAACAAGACATTGTGTCAGGGTTGCCCTACAATGAGACACATATGCCTAATGGCTTTATCTGGTTAACAAATTTCTAAATAGTATATACTACATTTTGTTTATATATATATATATATATATATATATGGGTCCACTTCAAAATACTGACTTTCAGAATACTTAAACTCAAAATACTGAGACCAAAATCTGTAAAGCTCAAAATACTGAAACTCAAAATATCGAAAAAAAAAACACAGCACAGCAACACAACTATATTGCAGCAGAACTACATACAGAAACATATTACTCTTCTGTAAGTATAGGCAGGGGGCAAGCCCCCCTGCACCCCCCATGTGGGGGACTGTGCCCCCACACCCCCTGCTACTTAAATATATCAACTCCAAGACTGCAGTTCACTACACTAAAGTGCAATCTTAGAGTTGATATATTTAAGTAGCAGGGGGTGTGGGGGGGTGCAGGGGGGCTTGCCCCCTGTTATACTTGGAGAAGAGTAATATGGTTTGTGTTTTATTTGTTTCAGTATGTACTTGTGCTGGAATATAATAAGTGTTGGTATCCTGTGTGTTTTCATTATTTTGAGTTTTCAGTATTTTGAGCTTTACAGATTTTGGTCTCAGTATTTTGAGTTTAGGTATTTTGAAAGTCAGTATTTTGAAGTGGACCCATATATATATATATATATATATATATATATATATATATAGAGAGAGAGAGAGAGAGAGAGAGAGATTTTATATATAAATATATATATATATATATATATATATATATATATATATATATATATACATGTATATCTATATCTAGAGAGATAGAGAGAGAGAGAGAGAGAGAGAACCCTATCATATGATTGAAGTTTCAAAACTTTGAAATTTATATAATCAAGACCATATGATCGAAGTTTTGAATCATTGAACATAAAAGAAAAATAAAGAAAAACAAAAACTTTTTTTTACGTTATTGCAGGGGGGGGCTGCGCTCCCCACACCCCCTGCAAATTAAATATACCAACTTCGAGATCACACTACATTGAGGAAAAGGGTAAATTTCCCAATTTGTGCTGTACTGTGATCGCCATTCAAAATGTTCAGTGTTTCAAAACTTCGATCATATGGTCTCAGTCGTATGAATTTCAAAGTTTTGAAACTTCAGTCATATGATAGGGATCTATATATATATATATATATATATATATATATATATATATATATATATATATATATATATGTATGTGTGTGTGTGTGTGTATGAGTGCGTGTGTGTGTGTGTGTGTGTGTGTGTGTGTGTGTGTGTGTGTGTGTGTGTGTGTGTGTGTGTGTGTGTGTGTGTGTGTGTGCCCTTCACATGGTTGGTATTTCATAAAGCCGAAGACCATATGGCTGAGACCATATGATCGACTTTCAAAATGTCGACCATGCATAACAGGCATGTCGGTACAGTGTGGAATAGAAAGATTTCCATCTTCTGCACTGTAGTGCAATCTCGGAGTTGTTATATTTAAGTTCTGGGGGGGTGTGGGGTGCAGTGCCCCTCTACAGGGGTGTGGAGGGGGGCTTGCTCCCCTTTTAGCAATGTGAAGGTAAGTGATTGTTGTGGGTTTTTTTTTTTTTAACACGGTCGACATTTCAAAAGTCAGTCATATGGTCTCGGCCATATGGTCTTTGACTTTATGAAATGTTGACCATGTAAAGTAGAGCAATATATATATACTCATACATGTATATAAGTATATATATATATATATATATATATATATATATATATATATATATATATATATATATATATATATATATATATATATATATATATATATAGTTCCCCTTCAGAAGGTCGAATGGCTGAAATCTCGAAATGCATATGGTCGAGACCATATGCTCAAATTTCAGAAGCTCAACCTTCTGAATGGGGGATCAGCATACAGCGCAGAACAGTTGATTTCATTTTGTGTGCTGTAGTGCGATCTCGGAGTTAGAATAAATAAGTAGCGGGGGTGTGGGGGGTGCAGGGGGGCTTGCTTCTTGCAGAAACACTGTTTTGTGCTTTCTTGCTTTTTTTTTTCTTTCCCTTTCAGAAGGCCGAGCTTCTGAAATTCGAGCATATGGCTTCGGCCATATGCATTTCAAGATTTCAGCCGTTCGACCTTCTGAAGGGGAACTATATATATATATATATATATATATATATATATATATATATATATATATATGGATCCCTATCATATGATAGAAACCTCATTTGACTGAAACTCATTTGACTGAGACCATAAGACTGAAATTTCAAAATACTGAAAACTCACTTGACTGAAACCCATAATACTGAATTTCAACATATTAAATTGTAAACTGGACCATATAGAACCAGACTAAGTGGGGGGCTACACCCACCCCCACATGTGGGGGGCTGTGCCCCCAACACCCCCTTAACTATATATACTAACTCCAGGATCACACTACAGTGTGGAAACCTTACAGTAGTCTACACACTGCCACTACTATGTACTTTACCCCACTGTAGTGGGATCCTGGAGTTAGTATATATAGTAGGGGGCTGTGGGGGGCACAGTCTGGTTTTATATGGTCCAGTTTACAATTATTATACTGAAATTCAGTATTATGGGTTTCATTCTTATGGGTTTCAGTCAAGTGAGTTTTCAGTATTTTGAAATTTCAGTCTTATGGTCTCACTCAGATGAGTTTCAGTCAAATGAGGTTTCTTTCATATGATAGGGATCCATATATATATATATATATATATATATATATATATATATATATATGTATATATATATATATATATATATATATATATATATATATATATATATATATATATTACAGCTATAATCTTCAAACTGTTAAAATGTCTCAGACAGATCATTCTTAATACTGCTTTTAAATGTAAAAACAAGGGAAAAGATTGTGTATGCATGGATCCTAGAAGTCAGGACAAATGCTATGTCCACTGTGTCTTGTAAATATTTCTGATCTTAAAAAATGCAAAAGTAGAAGTCCCTGTTTCTATTTCATAAAGATTAGAAAGATTCTTTCCATTCAGCCTGATTTAATTGACAGAGTGATATCTAAGGAGTCTGTAATGATTGGCTGTGATGTACTACATGTTGACTTCTACAGGGTCTTTCGAACTGTGATCCATAAACAATTCCTCTCTGGTAGTAAAGGCAAATGATCTGGTGGGTGGTTACTGAACTGCAGTCAGTCAACAGAAGTAAATCGTGGCTGGGCAGTGCTCTAAAACAGAGAATCACCACCAATGGTGACCCTTGATACTGGCAGTGAGGTCACTGTTTAAACAACATAGAATTTGGTAGCTCTTCAGTAAAGTAGTTACTAGGCAAGCAGTCAGATCATTGAGGAGCCTTATTTCCCTGAACACTGTCTAGTGCAGAGTGACAGGGATAATGTGTAGCAGAAGAATGTCAAAGAGGCTGAAAAGTAAGGTGTGCAAGCATAGTGCAATCAGTGTAAGTGTCCATGTAGAGGGAAGACAACAACAATAAGTAAATAAGATGAAACCACAGACCAGTTATTTTAATAACCATGGCAGGGAAAGTCCTAAGGAGAATCCTGAAGGGAAGGCTGGTAGTGTTTGGAAATGAGGAACTCAAATCCTGGAGTACATAATGCAGCCCATAAACAGCCCATAACCTTAATCCTCTGTGCTAACGGCCACATTAAGATGCACTCATTAAGAGAGAATAAAAGTAACCTGAACAGAGTTCTAGATTTCCCTGTGTAAGATCAAATCAGGTGACTAACCAGACGCAGAACTCACAGCAGAAGGTAGTCAGAGAAACAGGGTTTACTGAGATAAAAGGAAACTGACAAAAGCAGAAGCAGAAGCCTTCACCAGCGGTGTAGAGGGATGAAGCCTTGGCTACAGCCCATGTGACCCACATTTGATTAGTGGCTGAGGAGCTTGATGACAGGCAAGGAAGATCCATGTGACCTACATTTGATTAGTGGCTGAGGACCTTGATGACAGGCAAGGAAGATGAGCATGCCCATCCTGAGAGGGTGGCATGGAGGTTCTTGTCCAGCTCATGCTGCTGCACTAGTGACAGTGCCTAAATTGGGCAGTAGAGGCTTCTTCGTGATGTGGAAAGCTGCTGCTGGGAAGATGTGGGTGTGGCCACCCTAGCTGGTGATGGTAGCCCCTGATGGTTCCTATTAGGGAGCACCCATGTGCTGACAGAGAGCCGTAGGTGGTCCTTGCACTAACACAGGTGCTCACATCACCACCAGTGGCAGGGTACGGCCAAAAAAAGTATACCCCTATATTTGCCAGGATGCCATCAGAAGCACAAACACCCTCATGAGTACTTGAATGATGCCTCCCCTCCCCAGACAATGTAGTGTCTGATTGAGGAGAGGCTTGATAGTCAGAAGGCACAAGGGTAAAAATTATACAAAAAAAAAGCAAAAAATCCATACAAGGACAGCTTATACCACACTGAACCAATCAATGGTGTATTACGCCACACTAAACCAATCAAGAACATGCATCTTTGGTGTGCTTCCTTCCATGTTACACCATCTTCTTTCTTCTGAAGAAAAAGCAGATGAAATTCAGTGGTACTGATTTTTTTTTTTGCAGATAAAGTAGGAACACCTATATCAGTATTCTTAGATGAAGAAGTAGTTTACCTCACTTTATGTCAGTGTAGAGATAAATGTGTTCCTGGCTTGGCAGATTTGTAAATAAGCAATGAAAATTGTAAGAAAGCACAGCAAGTGGACAATTCATTAGGCAATGCTGAAAAAAAAGAGTAGAAGGAGAGACAGATGAGCACAGTGGGTTGATTCC
Source organism: Protopterus annectens (assembly GCF_019279795.1). Classification (NCBI taxonomy): domain Eukaryota; kingdom Metazoa; phylum Chordata; order Ceratodontiformes; family Protopteridae; genus Protopterus; species Protopterus annectens. The sequence continues at coordinate 535,684,472 of NC_056740.1, read as the reverse complement.
ATGTGCATATTTTGAGTTTAAGATACTATATAGGGTGAATACAGACAGGGAAGAAACAGCCTAGGCCTATTACTGAGGACATGGCAAAGGAGACTTGGGAGAAAGAGAAAACTCCTTTTAAAAGTATGCTGTCAGACTTCACAGAGTCACATGATAGGTTGAAAATTGTTATACCAGTAATGAACAAATACATTATGGTGGGAAAAGTACACATTTCTCACTCCCTGGATCTTCCTCTGTCCTCTCTCCCTCTCTCAATACCTCTTCCTCTATCCTTCCCTGATGACCACCCTCCTTGCCACAGTTCTGTTCCAGTATCCCCTTCTCTTACCATCTCTTTATCACTCTCTACATACTTCCTTCTTTTACCTACCCCTTCCAGAAAAAGGTCCCTGGAGATTAGTGCTCTACCCTGGAAAACAATTAAAAATAAAATAAATAAATATCTATACCCCAACATTACTACCTATTAACTTCTTCCTGTATGCATATTAACTAAGAATTAATATAAAATATTTGCAGTCCTAAATCACGCACGCACGCGCACACACACACACACACACACACACACACACACACACACACACACACACACACACACACACACACACACACACACACACACACACACACACACACACACACACACACACACACACACACACACACACACAAACTTACTTTATATATATTACATGTGCATTGCCTTAAAAACAACTGTTTTATTTTTTCTAGATAGTTCATATGTTACCTGTAGAAATAATAGTGTTATAGTTTGATTTCATTGTATGTATACCATAATTGTCTTACAAAATTTTATAATTCTAGATATTTCATATATTATAACCTGTACAAATATCACAATTGTATAATCTGATTTATGCCACTACAACAGATAAGAAAATTAACATTTGTGTTATATAAATTTGTTTACCTGTATTGTGGAAATTTTCTCCCAGAACTCTGCTGAAAAGGGGCTGCTTTGCCAGTTGGATTATCTCGGTTAACACACTGAAATAAATAAAGAAGACATGCAAAGGGTAAACAAAATGCGTATAGCATAAATGCCAGACTTCATGGTTTTAAAACAGGGAAGAAATTAACAGTATTAATCCCTGTGGTGAGAAAAAAATTCTTATCAAGATGGAAAAGGCCATTTTTAGGTGATAGAGAAAATGAACAAAAAGCACAACAAAAGAAGGCAGACAGGCAGGAGAAGATAAGAGCAGAGCATATACATTACAATTCTGTGTTAAAACCATAAATGGAAGCTGAAGCGTCCCTTGTCATCCTATGAGCTGTCATAGATACCAATACAGTACCCATGATTCTCCTGTCCAAATAGATGAATCTCTGTCTAAGGCCCAGAAACAAGAAGTGAAATATTTCTTACCAACAAGTAATGCTTTTTCTGTGCTACTGTATCGGACAATTTTAAGTCAGCATCATATTGAAAGTGTGCCAGGGAAGAAGGTTTTGCTAAACCAGTACAGGGAACCAGCGTCCTAGAGAAAAGCAGTAAGTCAAGAACTGACAAAGATGCTTGAAGTGAAACTTATCAAGGAGTCCCAAAATGGATAGATCAGTCTGATTTTCTTGGTCCCTAACAAAAAAAAAAAAACAAAAAACTGGTGGTTGGTATAATGGTTAAGGTATTTACCTTACCATACATAAGGTGCAGGGTTTGATTCTCAAATGGGATAATTGGTTAGGATTAAAATAGCTCACAAGGGCAGTTAGCCTAATGCTAACCTACATTAAGGGGGATTGGGGTTGGCATAGTGGTTAAGGTCTTTACCTCATAAATACAAGGTACTGGGTTTGTGCCTAACCTCTGCCTAGGCTTGTAATAGTCTGCAGACTGATAGCCTAGTATTTATAGTAGTTCTGTGGCGCAATGGATAGTGCATTGGACTTATAGTAGAAGGTATTCAAAAATTGTGGGTTCAAGTCTCACAAGAACTAATGGGAGTGGGTTTGGTATAATGGTTAGGGTTTTCATCTTATAGAAACAAGGTATACGGTTTCATTCTGATCTCCAGTTAGTGGCTTGGTTTAAAATGGCCGTTCAGGGCGGTCAGCCTAGTATGCATCTATGAACCAATGAACCTAAGTCAGATGGTGTCATAAGATTTTGTAAAAAATTTCTGGAAAATGAATGAAATATCAAGGTTTGAAACTTGTACCCAAATTGGATAAGCTCACAGAGAGGATAGAAAAAACAGGGTTTCTGACCACTGGTGTTTAGGCCAGATAATGTAAAATTTAATGCAAATGATTTATCTGGGTCCCATGACCCATCTTAAGAAGTACAGAACATGAGATTCTATCATAGGGCAGACATTTTGGCATTTTGAATGTCAGAAATATGTTAAAAGGATAGGGAAAATTTTGGGGGGGTTTTGTGATAAAAATCCAATTTTTGTTGCAAAACTGCTGTGTTATTCTGGAAATGTTACTTTCATATGAAAACAATGTTTACTGTTGAGCTGTTATATATACCCTCAAACAATGTGATAAAGCATACAGCAGTAGATATCATGCAGGAACAAAGGCTAGTTTGGGACACCTGCAGAAATGCAGTTAAAAGGAAGAGCTTAGGCAACATGACAGAGACATTTGCCTTTCCATGAAGAGGGAGCTATATAGCCAAGAGTAGGAACTTTTGGTAGTACCCAGACAAAACGTCAAATGCAAGAGACATTTGCCTATCTTTGATGGGAGCATTATGACCAAGAATACTGAGTCTTGGAAGATGCCACCTGAAGGGTTCACTGGAAGAGGTCATGGAGTTAGAGGCAGAGACAAGTGAATTTATTTGGAGGATTACAAGAGTTTTGCTTTTGATTACTTTGAACGGTTGGTGTGAAACAAGAAATATGAGACTTTGATTTTTCCTGACACTGAACTAAGCTTGTTTTCATGTTTTGCTTTTATTATTCTCTAAATAAAATGCTCTGAAAATGCACTGAACTTGAAGTTATGTCTACATTGTGTGTTACACACATACAGACACAGAAACACACACACACACACACACACACACACACACACACACACACACACACACACACACACACACACACACACACACACACACACACACACACACACACACACATACACACACACACTTCCCTGGTAAGATCTGACCATAAAATGATCTTCTTTAGCATTAAAACTAACTTAGAATTCCCATCAAACTCCAAAACTGTCAAGAACTTTGCTAAGGCCAATTACCTCAAGCTAAGTGACAGCTTGTTAAACGTCCAAGCCCTCCCAAACCCAGATAACACTGAGGCCTACCCTGTGCTGTACCCAAAACTATACGACCACATTCATAGCTGCATAGAAGAGGCAGTACCTCTCTGAGTCAAACTTATGTTACTGGCAAAAATAAACCACCCCAGTGGATCCCCATAATAAATAGACTATTCCACAAAAGGAAAAGATTCCTCTCCAAAGCCAAGAAGGAACAGACAAAACAATGCAAAAAGACAGTCATTAGTCTAAACAAACAAATTAGACAGCTGGTCATATGCACCAGAGCAAACTACAAGGCAAAGATAACCTCTTAGGTGAAAGATAACCATGAGGCTTTTCTTAATTATGTTTATAACCTGAAGGGAAACACTCAGCAATGTGCCAAGTTAATCATGAATGGCAACACTTACACCCAGCCTGAAACTACAGTAAACCTGATGGCTGACAAGTTCAGTTCAAACTCTCCTCCCATCAGCTCCTACCATACCCAAAGAAATATCTGCAACCACCCCCCTGCTGGTCATTATGAGGGAACAAGTCCTTAAAGTGCTTGCTAAAGCCAAAAACACAGCCACCATGGGTCCTAACAACATTCCAGGATGTTCTTAAATAGCTTAAAACAGAATATATTAGGGTCACTAGAAACCCTCTTTAACCACAGCCTCTGGACAGGCTTTGTCCTAGAGGAATGGAGGCCCATCAACTGATCCAGGGAACTACAGGCCCATAAGCTTGACCAATCTTATCTGCAAGGCCTTGGAACAAATTATCATGTACCTGATCAATAACAAACAGGAAATCTCCAAATACTGCACCAGACACAATTTGGCTTTTTCTCACTAAAAAAATAGAAAGTGTAAGACACATGTCTTACGTGGACCAACTAAAGGCTCTATCCCTTTACTCTGTCTTATATCATTTATTGACAGGTGACTTATGCCTGACCTACAAGGCATTCTCTGATTTAGCCCTAATAAAAATTGTACATAGTCGCAAGAAAATTACAGGAGGGTTACGCATTCACTGGACCTGAACCTTATTTGTGACTCTAACAGAACTTGCTGGAGAGAGATTCATATCCCAAAGGTTACCTCATTGATGGAATAAATTTCCCATCTTTGTGAAACAAAGGCCATCCCTCACTCTCTTCAAAAAGAATTTTGAACTGTGAATTCATTCCTGGGGTCCTACCCATGTCCCTTATAGACTGAGGCAGTCTGTAAAATGACTCAGGGATCCAACACACAAAGACCCACTTCCACGATACTAGCCCATCCCATATCTGGGGAATTATGATATAATGTTGTCATATCCTGGGTATTATTGGCTAGGCTTTTTAAGACTCTTGCACCATTAGCCTAATAATCACCTGTGAACTTATTAATAAAGTACTTGACCCTGAGCCTACTTTCATCTGTCATAAAGAGTGAAATATTAGGAGCTGGGTAGAAAGACATGTTTTGCCAATTACAGAGTCAAATGCTGGCACCTTTCCCTGCATGCCTCCAAGATACAGATGCTGTGACTTTATGAGTAAGAAAAACAGCTTTTATTGTCCAAACTGAAAAAAAAAAAAAATATATATATATATATATATATATATATATATATATATATATATATATATATATATTATAGCACAGTGAAAGATGACTGCAAAAGCAAGTTTGTAGTTTACAGGGCAGTTGCAGAGCATGTAGAGCATTCTACAGAGGCAAGACTATAAATGCCCCAAAGGTAAGGGTTGCTAAACACTTATCAGACACCTGACTAAAAGATCTTAATAATCCCTAATCAGACATGCTCTACACTGCAGAGAAATCTGTGTTCCACACATTGGAGAAAGTAGCCCCTGCCCATTTGAAGGCAACATAGGAGCTACACTTGAGAAAAAGGAACTAGAGTGGCAAATTTGACAAAAAGCTTATTGGCACCCAGGACTGAACACAAACCTCTCCATCAAATCTGTACTTGCTTGGAAAACCGGACCATAATAGTCTTTACTAACAGTTAAATACTGTATTTTTTATTCTTTCAGTGTATTTTTAATTAGCATTATATTCACATTGGTTGACTGCTACAGGACCATGTAGGAAGAAATTAGGTAAGTTGATATCATGGGCTTAGAAGCACTGTTAAATTTAAATGTAATACTGCCTTCTTAAACAGAGTTCTCTCATTTCAAACTTTGATGCATTTGTCAGGAATAGTATTACTAGTAAGCATAAGTATTAAAACTTTCCTGCATTAAGTTATACAAGATTTTAATACTGGTTTCTGTACACTCATTGTTTAATGTTGCTAAATCTGTTGATTTTTTTTTCTGGTCTCGTAATCAAGTCTGTCATGTGCACATATGTATTATTTAGTGGAGTTAATCAAATGAATGCACTTAATGCCAGTACGCTTTACACAGATCAGATGAAGTCTCACCCACTTAGGTAGTTAGGCAAAAGTGTTTTAGACTCCTGACGTTATTATTTACTTGTATCAGTTTCAATAAGAGCAGTAAACTGATGATGTTTCTCAAGGCCAAAATGTACCTTTTACTCCATGGCAGCATAGTCATCCTACCATAATTGTATCTAAAATGTATGTAATACACCTCCCTACCCTCAGTTTATGGGGTGCCCTTCACATGGTCGACATTTGAGAATGTCGAAGACCATATGGCCGAGACCATATGATCGACATTTGAAATGTCGACCATGCGGAACCAGCATCTCAGTACAGTACAGAATGGAAAGATTTCCATCTTCTGCACTGTAGTGTAATCTCGGAGTTAGTATATTTAAGTTCCAGGGGAGGGGGGTGAAGCCCCCCATGGGGGGGTTCAGGTGGGTGTAGCCCCCATGCTAGCAGCGTGAAGGTAAGTTTTTGTTCTGTTTTTCTTTTTTTATTCCATGGCCGACATTTCAAATGGCAATCATATGGTCTCGGCCATATAGTCTTCGACATTCTGAAATGTCGACCATGTGAAGTAGATCCAGTTTATGTTCCCTGAGGCAATGCTGCCTTTCTGCCCTGATTAATTTTACTACTTTCTATTAATTAGTCTTGGCATCACTCATTTAGTTTAAGTCTCTTTTCAACAATGATTTACACATTTGTGATATCCCTCCCATCATCGACTCAGCTTGTGTTAGTTTACAGTTTGTAACATGTGCACTGTTTTGGTATGTAAGACTATTATTGACAGTAGACCTATCTTTATAATATACCTAATGTTTCTTTGTACTGTATTAACAATATGTGACTTATTTTCTACTTATTTCAATATAAATGGATTAATATATTGCTTATACTTAATGATCAAGTAAATCTAGTATACCACCAAAGACTAGACAGTCTGTACAGTTGCATATTTTTCCACCCTCCCTAGACATCTCTGCAAAGTTTTTTTAGAACAGGCACTAGTACAAGACACAATTACTGGAAACTTACTGATCCCCATGGTGGGTGAGACAATGTGAGGTACTTCCAGCTATGCCAGGAGAAGTAGAGCAGTGGATGTGTAACATATGATAGTACAGCTAGCTGGAGTTTAGCAAAGAATTATGTGTTATTTGAATGTCAAACTGATTTGTACAGATGCTTGTGTTGAAAATGTATTTGTAAAGCTGCTTGTGTTAAAAATGTACCAACAGTGTGTCCTGTTGGACAGAAAAAGAAATATACATGTACTATTGCAACTGTTGAAATGTATATATTTTAACAAAGGTTACTGGAAGAGAAGGGGTTAATCTCAGTCCAGATAACTTTGGAACTAGTTTGAAATTAAATTACTTGACTTGGGCCATAAAGATTATATCTTACATTTCTCAGAAACAAAATGTCAAAAGCACCAAAAATACTTGAAATAGTCAAAGGCACCCAGAAGATGAACTCAGCCACTGATATAAGAATAATTCCAACTTTATTCAGCCAAAAAATAAAAAACAGTTCTCAATGCAGCCAGAGACAAAAAGTCTGTACTAGGAGGCTTTCTGTATTGTCTTTGGGGTGAACTAATTGCTACTGTGGAAGGGCAGAGGTTTGAAATTGTTTTATTACTTCCAGATGCTACAACAGATTTTAGCAAGCTCTATGTGTGTGTGTGTGTGTGTGTGTGTATTATTGACACATATGTGCTAAATCCTGGCACCTTCTAGCCAAGGGGTAGCATGGGAACCAGAAGTCAGATGACCAGATGTATGTGATGTCATTCTGTAATCAGTCACTAAAAATTATGCTTTAATACTAGGTGAGACCGAAGTCTCAAAGATCTCTGTTTTTTGGAACCTGACAAGGAAAGACCCCTCACCTACTTCATCTTGCCTTGCTCTAGAAAATGAACCAGGAAATAGTAATTCTTTAGATCAGTCAGTGACATAAGTTAAGTACTTTTTTTTGTATCTTCGGGAATGTATTCATCTGTGTTATTTTAATATTTCCTGTGATTGAAACTCTGTTTTTTATTGTAAATATATATTTAGTATTTTCATGTTCCCCAGCAACTGGGGATGCACAAGCCAGTGCATTTCTTTGTGCCAAGATAAATGGGGAGGGTTGCGTCAGGAAGGGCATCCGGCGCAAAAATTTTGCCACATCATATATGCAGAAAACTGTACAGAAATTCATACCGGATCAGTCGAGGCCTGGGTTAACAACGACCTCCACCAGTACTGTTGGCCAACAGGGTGCTGGCAGAAATTGGGCTACTGTTGGCCGAAGGAGGAGAAGAGGCGGAAGGCATGCCCGAAGGCAGGTAAAGGCTAGGACTGTGATAGTGAGGGTCGGAACTTTGAATGTTGGCAGTATGACTGGTATAGGGGGGGAGCTAGCTGCTATGATGAACTGAAGGACAGTTGGTATATTGTGTGTGCAAGAGACCAGATGGAAGGGGAGCAAGGCTAGGTGCATCGGAGACAGTTTCAAATTGTTTTATCATGGTGTGGATGGGAGGAGAAATGGCTTAGGCATTATCCTGAAGGAACAGTATGCTAAGAGTGTTTTGGAGGTGAAAAGAGTGTCGGATAGAGTGATGTTTATGAAGCTGGAAATTGATGGTGTAATGATGAATGTTTTTAGTGCATATGCTCCACAAGTTGGGTGTGCAATGGATGAGAAAGAAAAATTTTGGAGTGAGTTGGATGAAGTGGTGATGACTGTACCCAATGGTGAGAGACTGGTGATTGGAGCAGATTTCAATGGCATGTTGGTGAAGGCAACAGAGGGGATAAGGAAGTGATGGGTAGGTATGGTGTTAAGCAAAGGAATGCAGAAGGTCAGATGGTAGTGGATTTTGCGAAAAGGATGGACATGGCTGTGATGAATACGTATTTTAACAAGAGGTTGGAGCATAGGGTGACATACAAGAGTGGAGGAAGATGCACACAGGTGGATTATATCTTATGTATAAGGGCCAATCTGAAGGAGATTGGAGACTGTTAAGTGATGGCAGGGGAAAGTGTAGTTAGGCAGCATAGGATGGTGGTTTGTAGGATGACATTGGTGATCAAGAAGAGGAGGATGAGTGTGAGGGCAGCACCAAGGATCAAATGGTGGAAATTGAAAAAGGGTAATTGTGAGGTGATGTTCAGGGAAGAGTTAAGACAGGCACTGGGTGGCAGTGAAGAGTTATCAAATAGCTGGGTAACTACAGCAGAGCTAGTAAGAGAGATGGCTAGAAGGGTTCTTGGTGTGACATCTGGAAAGAAGAAGGAGGACAAGAAGACCTGGTGGTGGAATGAAGAAGTTCAGGAGAGCATACAGAGAAAGAGGTTGGCGAAGAAGAAGTGGGATTGTCAAAGAGATGAGGTGCATGGCAAAGAGAGAGGTGGTGAAGGCTAAGGATAAGGTGTATGAAGAGTTGTATAAAAGGTTGGACACTAAGGAGGGAGAAAAGGACCTGTACCAGTTGGCTAGACAGAGGGACCGAGCTAGTAAAGATGTGCAGCAGGTAAGGGTGATAAAGGATAATGAGGGAAACGTACTCACAAGCGAGGAGAGTGTGTTGAGCAGATGGAAAGAGCACTTTGAGGGGTTGATGAATGAAGAGAATGAGGGGGAGAGAAGGTTGGATGATGTGCGGATAGTGAATCATGAAGTGCAGTGGATTAGCAAGGAGGAAGTAAGGATAGCTTTGAAGAAGATGAAGAATGGAAAGGCTGTTGGTACAGATGACATACCTGTGGAGGCATGGAGGTGTTTAGGTGAAATGGCAGTGGAGTTTTTAACTAGATTGTTTAATGAAATCTTGGAAAGTGAGAGGATGCCTGAGGAATGGAGAAAAAATATTTTGGTACCGATTTTTAAGAATAAGGGTGATGTGCAGAGCTGTAGTAACTGCAGAGGGATTAAACTGATCAGTCACAGCATGAAGTTATGGGAAAGAGTAGTGGAAGCTAGGTTAAAAAGGGAGGTGATGATTAGTGATCAGCAGTATGGTTTCATGCCAGGAAAGAGTACTACAGATGTGATGTTTGCTCTGAGAGTGTTGATGGAGAAGTACAGAGAAGGTCAGAAGGAGTTGCATTGTGTCTTTGTGGATTTAGAGAAAGCATATGACAGGGTGCCTAGAGAGGAGTTGTGGTATTGTATGAGGAAGTCGGGAGTGTCAGAGAAGTATGTAAGAGTGGTACAGGATATGTACAAGGGTAGTGTGACAGCGGTGAGGTCTGCGGTGGGAGTGACATATGTGTTTAAGGTGGAGGTGGGATTACATCAGGGATCAGCTCTGAACCCTTTCTCATTTGCAATGGTGATGGACAAGTTGACAGACGAGATCAGACAGGAGTCCTCATGGACTATGATGTTTGCAGATGACATTGTGATCTGTAGTGAGAGTAGGGAACAGGTGGAGGAGACCCTAGAGAGGTGGAGATATGCTCTAGAGAGAAGAGGAATGAAGGTCAGCAGGACTAAGAAAGAATATATGTGTGTGAATGAGAGGGAGGACAGAGGAATGGTAAGGATGCAGGGAGTAGAGGTGGCAAAGGTGAATGAGTTTAAGTACTTGGGATCAACAGTTCAGAGTAATGGTGAGTGTGGAAGAGAGGTGAAGGAGAGAGTACAGGCAGGATGGAGTGGGTGGAGAAGAGTGTCAGGAGGGATTTGTGACAGACGAGTACCAGTAAGAGTGAAAGGGAAGGTCTACAAGAGGGTAGTGAGACCAGCTATGTTATATGGGTTGGAGACAGTGGCATTGACAAAAAGGCAGGAGTCAGAGCTTGACGTGGCAGAGTTCAAGATGTTAAGATTTGCACTGGGTGTGACGAGGATGGACAGGATTAGGAATAAGTATATTAGAGGGTCAGCCCAGGTTGGGAGGTTTGGAGACAAAGCCAGAGAGGCAAGATTACGTTGGTTTGGACATGTGCTGAGGAGGGATGCAGAGTATATTGGGAAAAAGATGCTAAGGATGAAGCTGCCAGGTAACAGGAAAAGAGGAAGGCCTAAGATAAAGTTTATGGATGTGGTGAGAGAGGGCATGCAGGCAGTTGGTGTGATAGAGCAAGATGCAGAGGACAGGAAGAAATGGAAACAGTTGATCTGCTGTGGTGATCCCTAACGGTAGCAGCCGAAAGAAGAAGAAGAAGATTTTCATGTTATTTTATGTGTTATTAAATATATTTAAACTTTTCATTGTGGCTGGACCTTTAGAGAATATTTTACATTTTCAGAGGACTTATATCAATTTGGTGACATGGTGGCCACTCCTGAAAGCCTTATCACATTGGCCAAACACTATCTTTTGTATTAATATTAATTTCAGTTAGTATAATTGGGTACCCTTGTAACAGCCTTAGAGTAGCTGGCTTTGGAGTGTCCTGTGGCAGTGTAACTATCTTATACTCTGGGCAGAAGGGGGCATGGCTAGTAAATCTGTGCCAGGCTTTCCCAGGTGAGTGTGTGTGTGCATGTGTGTGTGTGTGTGTGTGTGTGTGTGTGTGTGTGTGTGTGTGTGTGTGTGTGTGTGTGTGTGTGTGTGTGTGTGTGTGTATGTGAAAACTAAATCTCCCAGAGTGTGTGCATCAGCTATTTGGAGCAGGGACACAAAGCAATGGTTTCACAAAGAGAGAGAGAGTGGTGGAGGAATTGACTTGGACACTCGGCTGAGGACTCAACTGTAGAGCCATGCCAGTGGGGAGTCTTACTAGTGGTCTGAAGAGAGAGAAGGAAAACCAGCCCCTGGAATGAGTGTGTTCCCTGTGGGCTCTTAAGGGAAATTCTGCTTGATGCAGAGAGCTACATCTGGAAATACTGCGTGTCTCCATTTTTGTTCCAAATAAACATCCCTCTCTAATGCCTATGGTGAGGATTTAGGCTCCTTGATTACTGGCCTAGAGTGTGGATGTCACATATTGGTGGCAGTGGTGGGATATTAATTGAATTTCTGTAGTCTGTAGGCAGTTGTCATTGAAGGCGTGTGTATTCTCAGCAGCCAAAAGGTAAACATTCAGAGCTTCATTATCACAACAGTTCTCTCTTAATAGGAGCGTCACTTTCTATTTTGGAACAAAATACACCATTAGAGCAGCTAGAAGTAAAGAACAACAACTTTATTCACACTTTTTCAGCTAACTCCCACAATGTTGAGTATATTATCTCCAAATACTGGCCGATACTTACTTTAAACAAAGAAATAAATCAATTTGTCTCTGAGTACCCTCATTTTATAAGGAAAAGAGATGTTAACTTGAAAGAACTGTTTGAGATGAAAGGAAAATCTGGGCTTGCAACATGTAGTTTAAGAATGGGTACCCACAAATGTGGTAGTTGCAAACAGTGTAGTGCCATGATTAACTGAGGCACTATTTATATTCCCTCCAGAAAATTTAAATTTAACTCCACTAAATATTTTAATTGTGGAGCAAAGGGAGTAGTTTACTTAGGGTTATGCATATACTGTCATAGTTTTTATGTGGGGAAAATGGAGCGACCACTGAGAAGAAGGGTCTATGAACATCTTTATGATGTCTTGAAATGTAAAGACAATAATGCTTTCTACAAACACTCACAAGTTTGTGAAAACATGGAATTAAAATTTATTGTCTTAGAGCAAGTGATACCTGTTTTAGAAGCACGTAGATTGAAATGAGATAATAATAGTAGTACTAAACATGGTTAGTGTATAAATAGAGTTAGTATTCACTCAGTGATTTATAATATGTGTTTATAGCTATAGGTACAGGTATCAGATCAGTTATAGTCATTTGTGTTTATTTATTTTTGCATGTATAGTGATATATGCCAGTAATTAATATATACAGATAAACACTCAGACTATATATATATATATATATATATATATATATATATATATATGTATATTTCTCTGAATATTTGTTAGTTATGAGTTTTTAAAAAGTTCAACAAAGTTGTAGGTGAAGACTACAGCTTATGTGTTGTTGAGAACATTATGTATTTTAGTTGTTTTAAATATAGTTCATTTATATAGTAACCAGCTATATGCTAGTGGATGATTGGCTGATAGAGCAATTGTTCAATTAGTCAATTAATGCATTTTAAATGGTTGCCTATATAAAGTGAAGTTTTGAAATATGTTTTTAAGATCTGAAGAAGTGTACGTTGATAGTACATGAAAGCTCATCTTGTTTGTTACTATTAAATTTACAGTTTTATTGTATATGGTTCGTGGTGGTCCTTACTCATATACTGTTTTGATAAGACTGTTTTTGTTTTATGAGTGGACCTCTAGACAACAGTGGTGCATACGTTTATAGATTATATACTTTAGCAAGTGATACCTGATATAAGGGGTGGTAACTGGGAGGCTAGACTAGAATATCGAGAGTTATATTGGCAGCTCAAGCTAGATGCAGGTAAACCACCTGGTTTAAATGAAAATATAAATATAGGTAGTGTCCTCAAATTAAGAATGGCCCGTTTATAATTTTATAGTATGTTATGAGTATTGTATTTTTAAGATTTATACTTGCAATATGTATTGAACTATTGTGTGGGCTTCATTTTTTGTCTTGGGATTTATTATTCATTAATTAATGTATGGTTAGAGATTTATTTAGGTAAGAATACCTTTAAACGAAGTGGTACAACAATGCTTTGAGATAGGTCTCAAGTTGTTCAACTTGTGATGTTTTTGTATACATATTTTTTAGATTTAGACATGATAATGTTTTTAAATAAGTTATTTTTACTTGTTAATTAAGAGATGGGTTTAATTCAATCAGAATGGGTCATGTGACTCTCTGATATACTATTTAATCCAGGTTAATTGAACATAGAAACTTTTTGACTTTGAAGAAGCTTGGTATTGAGCGAGCGAAAGCGCTTGTTTTAAGTACTGTTTGCTGTTTTTTACTTTATTAAAAGTGGTTTCATTTACAACTATTATCGTCAGTGAGTTCCGGGTTCTGTTACTGTATGTGGTTATATGCCTTCTCCAGCTTCAGAAGCACATGTAGACCATATAGATATTGCAATACCTAGTGCCTGGTCTAATGTCAAATGTTTCATTGACAGTGCCTCAAAAGAGTCCTCAGACCAATACACTAACCCAGTTAAATGTAAAATAAAATAAATATCCTATGTCTATGAAATGAACTCTTCCTCCTACTATCATCTTCTAAGCTATTAGCTGTCCTTCAGTGGTTCTTACATGGCATTGTTAGCTCACATGGCATTGTTGGCATACTGCTGGCTTAATATAAGCCTATGAACCTATGAAACTAAATCAAAGAAAAAATAAAATGTATCTGAATATATGCAGAACTGGGCAGATAGAAAACATTTTTGAATGATTCTGTCTGAAGCATCATGAGACTGACGTGTCTGTGGCATGTATTGCGAAAATATACAGCAAAGGCTACTCTCAAAGAAGGATTTGACATTAAACCAGCCAATAAATATCACAACAGCAATGGAAACAGCTGCAAAAGATGGTATTAGATTACATCAGCATGTGAGTTGGTGTGTGATTAATAAGGTTGCTGTTAGCATGCTGAAAGGTAAGCACAGTTTTTCTTGTGGTGAGATGTCACATCATAACAGTGCTCATAGGAAATGCATAGGAAAGGCCATAATGAATGAAAGTTTAAATGGAATGGTAATAAAAGAAGTACAAGTCGTGAATGTAGAGCGTAGAAAAAGTAAATGTAAGGCAACTAATGTACATAAGGAAATTAATACTGTGTAACTCTAAGCAAGTCACTTAACCAGTCAGTGTTCCAAGAGTACCCCTTAAAAGGCACATTTTATTCTATGACTGATAAAATAAGCAATAAAAAATACAAATGGTGGATTAACTCAGAAAACCTGGAAAGTAATGCAGAACTAAAAATATGAAATTGTGATTGGAATATATAATACAATTTAAATTATCCACAAATCATATGTGTCATCTCAGATCTAGCAGGCATGAAAATGAGAGTGGAAATGGATACAAAAGCAGCAGCGTGTCCGTATGTCTCTGACTGCCTAACTACTAAAGATTCGTACAGCTGGAAAAGGTACATGTAGTGCACCAGTGATAAAGAATGTCGAAGCACAGTTGTAAAACTCATTCATTTCTAACCAAGGAGAGTCAGCAGGGTTGGGAGTTGAGTGAATAATGAAAACTGAAATGAGGTTGAATTCTAGTACGACACTACATATGCCATCACAAAATGATAGCAGTTCTAAGAAAAGGCTGTTGTAGCTGCTGACAGATGCAGAACAATATTTTTTCAAAGAAACTGAGACATTGAAAAGCATGAAGGCCAGAACTTCAGATAGAAAACAAAAGTGTCACACTCAAATATCATAAGGCTCATCTATTACCCTATGCACACAAAATCATTGTGGAACTGTAATTACAGCACCTGGAAAGTACTAGAATATCATTCAAAGTGAAATGAGCGAGTGGACCAGGCTCATAGTTGCTGTACTAAATTTATTTTTTTCTTATCCTTTGTTGACTGAGTTAATCTCATTGGTCTAGTAGCTGCTTTTCAGGGAAGACCAGAAGTTGTATTTATTCTATTAGGAGATACTTGGCCAGGACACTGGGGAACTTCCCCTGCTCTTTTGGAAGTGTGCCATGGGATCTTTTACATTTACGTGAGTAACTACTAACTCCAAAGGATGGCACACTGAGGTGTGTAACACTCCTTAATGCTGAACTGCACTATCATCAGTTTGAAAAATTAATCCAATCAGCTCCAGTGGGAATAGAACCCACAACCTTCTGATCTTCCAGCACCAATTGTTTACAAAGAATAACTCAGCAAAAGTATACCTGTGGATGGAAAGAAGAATTTTCCAAGCAGTTTTTGACTGTCACCATGCACAAAACTTTATAACTGCATATTTGGAGTAGCATCTGCATCAGCCATTTGGCAAGATATAGTGTACCAGGTATTCAAGACATTCCCAATATCTCATGTTACTTTGTCAATATCTGTTGACAGAAATGATGGATTGCTTGAACAATCTACAGATATTCCTTCATAAGATAAAGAAATATGGAATTCAGTCTAACAGATAATTGTGATTTTTTTTTTTTTTTTATGGAGGAAGTTTATTTTTGTGGTAATGTGACTGACAAAGATGGACTGCACAAGTCACAACGCAAGCCAGAAGCTGTGCTGGAGGCAAAAAAGCCTTAACATTTTTCATAAATGAGGTTGCGCCTACAATCAGTAAACTGATAAACTGCTGTAAACCTCTGTCAGTTTTCACTGTGGGTCTACTTTCACCAAATGCCTTGTTGCAAAATAAATCTACCTGGAAATGGATGGAGATCTGGTAGCTAAAAAAATGATAATATCAGACAAAATATTTGCACACTTTGATTCTTCTTCGCCTCTTAGACTGCTGTGCTGATACTTCAGTTCCAACATGACACAGACATTCCCACTGCATTTGTTGAATGATTAGCGAAGAAAGCTGGAAATAGTTATGCCTAAAATAACAAAAAAGTCCTTAGTCTAGTCAGGGGATAAGAAAAGCCCAACCAGTATATTTATACAAAAAGAGTCACCCTGATAATGGATCACCAGCCTTTAATGTAGTATAATTGATGGCTGAAACAAGTTTACAGCATCGGTTGGTATTCCTAGGAGACCTGTCTTATGATACTGAGTTTAAAGCAACATGGCAGCGTGCAGATGCTAATGGACTGACATGTTTACCATATGTGGGGACAGATAAGCCAGATCCTATAGATAATATGCCAATATATTTCTCACGAATGCTCCAAACAAGTATATGAGCATGACAACTTAGCCAAATCCACATGTAAAAATCCAGTGTACATAAAAAAAAAAAAAAAACTGCAGCAAAGACCAAAAAAAAAATGATTTAATAAGAACATCAGGGCAGTATATGAAGGTCCGTGAAAATGTATACGGTTTTGCTGTAACCACACCTTCTTCAATACGTAAGTTGGTCTTCACTGCAATATTTTTGATGTGTGCTGGATTTTTACATGTGGACTAGACACTATAGAACTACTAGATGTGCATTACAACAGCACAGTTGGACAGCTAACTGTAACTAATATCCTTATCCAAGAGTATATGGTTCATGAAAGCAAAACTTTTGTTGGAAAACATTCTAAAAAAGTAAACCATTGAAACCAGTACCAGCAAAAAATAAATAAATACAGTGTTTTTGTTGGGGCATGCTCAGGAACAGACTCCCCACCCAAATAAAACAAAATTCTTCACTGTACATATTCAAGCGCAGCTTGGATCTATGGACAGAAAACAGACAATTTACCCCACTGCCTCCTGTACTACTAATAGATAGAGGCAGCTCCTAAATGCTTTACCCCATGCATGAGTCCTCTCAAATAATCTATGATATGATCCCAGTTATTCTCATTAGGGGTAATGTATAATTATTGACCATGGGATGGTTAAGACCAATCTCTAACCATATGGGATAGGTTAATTTGAGCAGAAAAAGGGAAACTAGCTAGGCTTAAAATGACCCTCAAGGGCAGCTAGCCTAATACTTATCTATGGAGTAACTCAGGGACACATGGCCTTGCTTTCAAGAGTCAGACCCTACTGCCTGAAGTGATTAAGTTTTCTGTGACATGCACAAATATACATATATAGAAACACATACTGAGATGCACACACACACACACACACACACACACACACACACACACACACACACACACACACCCACCCGCACACCCGCACGCACGCACGCACGCACGCACACACACACACACACACACACACACACACACACACTCCTTCAGGACAAGTGTATCCCCTGTTTTGGTTTCTTAATTTCTAAGTCTACAAACTAGCCTAGGTTCTGATTAAAAAGCTCAGGTGTAAGCACACCTCACTATTAGGAACATTTCTCATTTTGACTCTTAAAAAAGTCTGTGTTCCTTACTGTTGCAAACTAAAAGTCTGCCATGTTCAGTGTTAAGAAGTTTTTCAACTAATATTCATGGTAAATAATACTGAATTATATTACTTTATCAAAAGCACTTTTTATAAATATAAAGTAAAACATGTGAACCATCCTGTGAGCTTCCCTGTTGAAGCTGTGTGTAAGCTGTCAGTAAGTGTTCCACATTTTGACCACTTGTTCCACTTTATGAGGGGTACTGTTCCACATTTTGACCACTTGTTCCATATTATGAGGGGTACTGTTCCACATTTTGACCACTTGTTCTACATTATGAGGGGTACTGTTCCACATTTTGACCACTTGTTCCACATTATGAAGGGTACTTTTCCACATTTTGAAAACATAAAGTTGAAAGCTAATGATGCAAGATGAGTTGGCCTGGAAGGATAAGACTGTGTAGCTGACAACCTGCCACCCATCCTAGGAAATGGTGTGTGGGAAGTATGCACCTGTGCACCTGTGCACTGGTATTACAGTCCAGGTTCTGCCTACTGCTTTGTTGACACTGACCAAATTACTGACTCATTCACTGCACTTGTTTTACCATTTTTCCCACTGGCTGCTACTGCTTCACTGTAATTGTATTTCTCTGTTGTGATGGCAATTGATACAGATTGTTAAGTTATACTCTACGGTAACCAAGCCAGATTGTTAATTAGGTTCATAGGTTCATACTAGGCTATCTGCCCTAGGGCATTTATAAGCCTAGCCAGAATGTGTTTGGCTTTCGCCACCCATTTTAAATTAATTTTGCTATGCCCTTTTTCGAGGTTAGTATACTGTGCCTCTGTCTAACAGTGACACAGAATTGATACCCAGGTTAAACCTACGATTTCCCATCCACTCATCAAGATTCCTCTTGAAGAGAGTCAATGAGGGACTCTGAATAACCTGGACTTGGATTTTATTCCAGAGTGAAGGGAGCCTCTGGGTTATGAATCTGTCCCTCCAGCATGTCCTATTTATTTCAGTGCAGAGGTTCAAGTCTCTCGAGCGCGTAGCTCGATGGGATTTGGATTTTCTGAGGTGCAGCATGTCCATTAATTCTGGGTTGGACATGGCTTTATACATCAGGCACAGATCGCCCCTGAACAGGCGGTATGCCACTGAATAGAGCTGGAGTTTCTTTAACCGGGCAGCATATGGCATCTGTTTGAGCCCTTTGATCCTCTTGGTGAGGTACTTTTGGGGTCTTTCCAGTTGCTGCAGGTGTCTGGTAAGGTACATCCCAAAAGGGGCATTGTACTCAATTATGGGCCTGATGAGGGATGTGTAAAGAGGCACGATGACCTCCCCTGATCTAGATGTGAATCCCTTCATGATTAGGTGGGCTATATAAAATGTTTTTCTAACCACTTTGGCCACGTGGTTGTCAAATGAGAGACTGCTATCAACTTGGGTCCCCAGGTCCCTAATTACTTCTTCTGTACTTAATGGATTACCACCTATGTGGTAATTTGTGGGCACTTTGTTTTTGCCAATGGGGATGACTATACACTTTTTGGCATTTAGCTTGAGGCCATGGCTCTGGCACCAGTTGTCTGTTTCTATGAGGCCCTTTTGGAGGATGCTTGTGTTGGCTGGTGAGTCTATTATGGCGCCCAGTTTGCAGTCATCTGCGAACTTGGTCAGCCACAGTCCTTCCGTGTTGGCATGTACCTCAGAGAAATATATACCGAACAAGAGAGGTCCCAGGACTGAGCCTTTTGGGACACCACTTGTAACTGGTTTGGAGTCTGACATGGCTCCAGCAATTCTAACCATGTGGGTTCTGTCCTTGAGCCAGTTTGCAACCCATCTAGTGACATAGGGGTTTATATTTAAGCTGGTGAGCTTATCTATAATGCCTGAGTGGGGTATTGTATCAAAGGCTTTTGCGAGGTCCAGGTAGGCTGTGTGGACCACCTTCCCCTCATCAATGGCCTTGGTGACTGTTTCAAAAAAATCAACCAGGTTTAAGAGGCAGGATCTGCCCTTAACAAAGCCGAACTGGGTAGGATCCAGTGTCTGTAGGTCCTCAATATCTTTATTTATGAGGTCCATGATGATCCTTTCCATAGCTTTGCAGACCAAGCTAGTCAGGCTTATGGGGCGATAGTTTCCAGGATCCGTTGAGGCACCACCTTTGTGGAGAGGGACCACTGTTGCTGTACGCCACTCTTTGGGTACATATCCTGTAGTAAGGCTGAGATTGAACAGTAGTTTTATGTTTGGGTTTAGCTCTTCTTGGAGTTCATGTAGGACGCAGCCCGGGACAGCGTCTGGTCCCATTGCTGTTGTGTTTTTTGCTTTGGAGAGGGCGGCTCTTACCTGAGCATCTGAGATGTCAGGGGGGCAGCACTCTGCTGGGATAGATATTTGCCCTTTTGGTGGGAAGGGGGGGGGGTTTGCGCTGAACCTGTCAGCTAGGATGTTGGCAATGTCTGTGGGTTTGGTGTATTTTTTGTTATTTTGGACTAATTCTGAGCATATCTGGGAATTCCCACCCAGGTTCCTAACATAACTAAAGAAAGCCTTGTGATTATCCTTAGTGTCCTGTGCAATTTTTCTCTCGAAGCTGGCCTTAGATGATTTTATGAGTGCCCGTAGTTTTTTGCTAATACTGATCAGAGATGCCTTCCCTTTTTGGGATTTTGCTCTATCATTTAGTAGCTTCCTCCATCTATTGTATAGTTTGTTTATGGCTGGGGTCCACCAGACAGGACGTCTGCCTTTGGAGGATTGGGTCTTGGTTTTATTTGGGATTGCATGATCCATGCATTCCTGAAGGTGTTCATAGAATGCATTTATAAAGGATTCTGCAGTCTGGGCCGTATTTTCCACAGGCCCGGGGGCTTTGAAGGATTCCACCTCGGTTTTGAGGAGTGTAAAATTTGCTTTAGAGAAGTTTTTCACTGTGGTTTTCTGGGCAGGAGGTGGGGTCGGGATGTGAATATCCAGTGAGATTAGTTTATGGTCTGATCTTACCAGTGAGGGATACACTTCTGGTCTGGAGCAGAGAGTCCCCATGTTGGTGATGATCAGGTCCAGTATGTTTTCCCCTCTTGTGGGAGTGGTAACAAGTTGTTCCATAGCATTTGAGTTTATAAATTCTAGGAATCTTTGGGCTAGGGTGTTGGAGCTAGAGTAATTCTCCCAGTCTATGTTTGGGTAGTTGAAGTCACCCAATATAATGGTGTTTGGAGAGACCTTCATATTTTCCAGTGTTCTCAGGAAGGCCGAGTGGGGTTCCTGGGTTTGGGAGGGTGGTCTGTAGCAGGCTATAAACTGGAAGGCAGTTTTACCCACTGTTAGTTGCACATGGATAGTCTCTGATGCTTCGTGCTGTGCCACCAACCTGGAGGTGTGTGTATCTTTGACGAATATTGATACTCCCCTCCTTTTGTGGTTCGGTCCAAGTTTTGGGGCCAAAAGCATGGTATGAGGTATAACCTGGTAGTGCTGGGGTGCTCTCGGGAGCCTTGAACCAGGTTTCTGTTACTGCACAGATATCGATGTTCTCCATGCTAAGGAGAGTTTCGAGTGTGTGCATCTTGAGGTTTAGACTTCTGGCATTGAGTAGCATTACTCTTAGTTTCTTATCCCTTGTGATACCTATGGAGGTGGGTTTGTCTTTTGAGCCTTGCCTAAAAAAGGCACTATAGGGGTAGCAAGAGCCTTTGCCAATATCCGAAAGCCCAGGGGTGACAGGTGCAAGCCATCCCTAGTGAAGCATCGTGGCTTGTTGAGCATGTCATCCCAGGCTGACAGGCATTGGATCCCCTTTGAATGACACCAATACTTAAGCCAATTGTTGAATTTGATCATCTTGTCTTTATATTGTGGCATCATTCTTGGTGAGGGTAAGATGCTACTCAAGGTCAGGGTCATACCGGCCTGGGCCACATGCTCAGAGAGCTCCTCTATGTCTCTTTTGATGTAGTCCAGGGAGGTACGTCTCAGGTCATTCACACCAGCATGGACAATGACTGAGTCATATTTGTACTTGCCTTGGAGTGACCTGAGTGCTTGTGTTATGTGGCGGATCCTAGCGCCCGACAGGCAGCTCACCGTGACCTTCTCCTTGTTCAGCCTGGTGAACGGGACATCAGTGTGCCTGACGATAGAGTCACCTATTTCAAGTGTATCAGGTGTGTTGTTTAGCCTTAAAGGCTGTGACTGTTCGGCACACTGGCTTTGTGAGCTATGTGTTGCATGTGTTTTGTTTTGGGGTAGCGGTTGCTTGGTTGTCTGCTTTGGAGGTCTCTGCTGCTTAGGCAGATTTTTATTTAGAGCCTCCGAGTATGTTTTTCTGTGTTTATGTGTTTGGTTTGCTGTCGTGGTAGGTCTATGTGAGACTGGAATTGTAGTGAGTGTGGTTTCCTTCTCCTCCTGACTGGTTACGCCAGTACTGAGTTGAGAGAGCTTAGCCTCCAGTTTGGCTATATGGTTGCATCTCTCACAAGTGTTGGAATTTGTTGGGAGGAGGAGAGGGTTGTCTGTGTACATGAGGCAGTTGTAACATTGCCTCAAGATTCCCAGATTCACCAGCTGGACCGGAGAGGAGATTGACAACTGACCTTTGGACATGCTAGAATAGTATTGGGAATTCCTTTATAATTGAAAAAAGGGCCAATGGGGAACAAGGTACTCAAGGGGAGTTTGTGAGGGTGTAGTGCTTTTAATTTTTTAGTGCTGACTTATATAATTGCTTTAGTGAGCAAGTGCCAGGTAACTTAAATGCAATGTGTTACAGGTAACTTAAATGCAAAAATGACAAACAGTAACTTTCTTTTAAGTGAAACAAGGAAATAAGTACAGTAAGCAATGCAGATATCACTAGGGATCCACAGAAGCGCTGAAAAGCCACATTTTAGGTGGTATTAGCGTTTCAGGGAAATAACAAGCAAACAAACAAGCATACAAACAAAGCTAGATTCAGCAGGCCTGGATCTAGTCTATGCTACAGCAAACAAGGTGTACCAATTTCCATAAGAAACAGTTGAAATATGCAGGCACTATAAGCCTTTAACCAGAAATTCCCAGCTCAGAAGGGCAGAGTCCAGCCTCTCCTCCCACAAGAGTGCAGACCACGAACCTTCTTAATGTAAAATAACTGGCCTGAAGCCCAAGTGCTTAAACCAGAACTAATACACTTTTAGAATAACAGACACTGAGCCCTCAATCAGCAGTTCCCAACTTAGAAGGATGTAAGCTACCTGTCCTGCCACCACAGTGCAGGCCACAAACCTTCCTAATGTAAAACAACTGGTCTGAAGCCCAAGTGCTTAATCCAAAAGACTTAGAATGATAGCTACACTTTAATCAAGTTACTACCAAGCAGTAGTAAATACAATTGAATACTTTAAAGAATGCCTGGATTAGTGCTCAAGTTATACAAACAAAGCTAGATTCAGCAGGCCTGAATCTAGACTACGCTACAGCAAACAAGGTGTACCAATTTCAGTAAGAAGCAGTTCAGATATGCAGGCACTATAAGCCTTTAACCAGAAATTCCCAGCTCAGAAGGGCAGAGTCCAGCCTCTCCTCCCACAAGAGTGCAGACCACGAACCCTTTTAATGTAAAATAACTGGCCTGAAGCCCAAGTGCTGAAACCAGAATTAATACACTTTTAGAATAACAGACACTGAGCCCTCAATCAGCAGTTCCCAACTTAGAAGGATGTAAGCTACCTGTTCTGCCACTACAGTGCAAACCACAAACCTTCTTAATGTAAAACAACTGGTCTGAAGCCCAAGTGCTTAAACTAAAAGGCTTAGAATGAGTTACACCAAGCAGTAATAAATACAACTGAGTACTTTTAAGATGACGCAAAAGCAAAATAAAGTAGGAAGAAACACAAATACAGTAAAAGCAGAAATTGTTTTTTTTTTTTTTATTGCACTTGTGTACTCTTCCATTGTGACTGTTTCTGTACAATATGCTCTAGGCTTGTGGTACCTCACGGTTGTGGTTATAAATCTGTTGCACTAAACTGACTCTACTGCACTACCTAAACATCTGCTACACGATTTGTAATTTCACTGAAGCACCATGGTGAAAAAGGATAAAAAGTCCTATCATAATGACACTACTCTTGGGTTCATCCATACATACCAGATCCTAGAAACCTTGAGATCCCAGTCTCCAGCACTGTCTATGTCAAGCCTGCTAGGACTAGGCACACTGAGGTGGTGTAACTGCCTCATGCTTGCTGACATCCACTTGTTTCTACTACCAGATAAGTCTACGTGTGAGATGTGCAAGCACTTAGTATCTCTGAAGGCCAGCCTTTCATTCAGACATGTTGCTAGCACTTACCAATTTGTCACTACTGATACCTACCTTATACAACCATGCCTACTAGATCCCAAATCAACAAACAAGCCTTCATACCCTGAGATACTCAGGAAATCTCTACCTAAACCACAAAGGCCACCTCTGAGATGTAGAACTGACCAACAAGCTCCTCAGCAACATGCTTACAAGCCAATTGCACCAGCAAACACAAGAAAAGAATAGAGGGGTCACTCAGCTAGCAGGTGAAAGTCTTTGAGGCTACCTGACCAAGCAAATAAACTTGGTAATATCCTAATCATGTGTGACTTCATAGTGAGACACACACAGATGTGCCACTCACCAACCTGAGCAAGGAAAGGGTGATGATCTCTCTCTATGGTCCTAGGACTCAATATGTCAGAAAAGCTGTCAAGTCCCTTTACGCCAGGTACACATGTGATATAGCCATTGTGCAAGTGGGAGTGAAGGACTTGAGACACACATCCTTTGATCATATAAAGAAATAAATGATGGAGCTTCCTGAATATGTGTCTGAAGATGATATAAACATAGTTTTGAGCAGCATCCTACCGTCACCAAAAATGATGCCTCAGTACAAACAAGAGATAATCATCTCAACCATGGACTTAGTTATTTGTGTCATTCTATGGAGGTCCAATATGTATCAGCCTGGGTGGAGCTGATTGACAGGCCTAACTGTTTTGCCAGGGATGGCCAGCACCTCTCTTCTCAAAGCTTTGGGTATTGGCCAAAATATATCCACCCATATAGTGCCTTTTTTAAGCAAGATTACACTCCTCCAACTACCAACATAGTCAAAAAAAAAAAATCAAGATTGTGTTAACATAGCCTTGTTCAATTCCAGAAAACTAAAGAAGAAACTGCACTGTCTACAAGCTTTACTGACCCTTGAAAATATAGATGCCTGCAACATGACATGATTGCGGTGTAGTTGTAATTCTCCCTCCATACCAGCTTTAAATGCCTACCACTTGTTCAGCTCTACTTCTAGGAGTGACCGTGTTGTAGGTAGCGGTGTGTCTGTCTTCCTAAGAAGTCCAATCACATCAAGACTCATCAGGCAAGACAATTACCTTAAGTTCCTCCACATCCCACATGCCATCAGTAAGAATCTCCATCATATTACGGTCAATTACAGAACTCCTTCTATGTCACCAATAAACCATGAGACATACCTAAGCAAACTAGAGTCCCTTTTCATTCAAACACTATTCTCCTAGGAGGTTTCAGCAATCCACCCATAAAACTGGGACACTTACACTACCACAAGTAAGTATGCTCAATGTGTCCTAGATTTCATTAATGCAAACTCCTTAAACCTAGTAGCTCACTTCCCAAATAAGGGCTCAAAATATTGAATCTAGTCCTTAAAAATATGACCCCACTATGTCCAATGCCTATGGTTATTCAAGCATTGGTCAAATCTGGCCAGTGCTCTGTAATATTCACTGTAAGGGTGAATTTGAATCTTACCTCAAACCCTACTGTCTTTAGAGATCACTCAAATACAAATCTACTGCAGACAGCCGATGACCTAATGCAATTTAAGACCCTCCATCAATGATCCACTGCAATACACAGATGCTTTCACAGTTAGTTTATATTTGCAGCTCAGTGTTTGCATACTGATATCGGTACCCGTCCGACACAAATGCAAAGCTAAATCTAGGAATCCTAGCAATCTTTTTTTTTTTTTTTGTAATACTAGCAAGCTTTATAACAAATGAAAGAAGCTTGTTGTCCTAAAGAATCAGGTGAATACCTCAAACTCCAAACGTGAATTCAAGAGGCTAAACAATGAACTTACAAGCAAAATCAAATCCTCCAAGAACTGAAGTATGAAGTGAAAATCATCACTTCTATAAAGGATAACTACAAAGCCTTTTTGAGCAACTTTGGAGATATTAGAAAAAATACTCAACACTGCACTGAACAGATAAATAACAATACATGTTCAGCCCCTGAGACATAGCCAACATACTAACATATAAACCTAGGTCATATTCCTACTCCCTCCCCAAACCTTCCTTTATATACCCTCATCAGATCACATCAGAGCACAGACAGTCTTCAAGGCCAGGAACATTAGTCCCATTGGTTTAGAGAATGTGTCCGGTTGGTTTCTTATAAGCACCAAGCACAGCCTTACTAGCTCACTACTAAATCTGTTCAACCTCAGCTTCTCAACTGTCATCATGCTATAGCTGTGGAGAACAATTGTGGGCCCACGCTACAAGGACAGAACCACCACTGATCTTCATAATTACAGATTAACAAGCCTAACCAGCCTTATTTACAAGACAATGGAATGCATAAAGCCTACCTGCCTGTATACGTGCCATCAGCATATTGGAGCATGCCTCTTTGAATAAACAAATCAAATTATAAGACATAATACAACCTCATATCTATATAACCCCTGCTTGAAACCATCCAAAACATGCAGGAAATATAGGTAACACCCCATACCACTGCATATAAGTTCTAAAACACACATGACAGGGTGCACGCACAGTGCGTCTTGATTCTTGTCACATGCTTGGGCTGCTCTATTTATAGAGAAGTTAAAACTACTTAATCCATCCATCCTCAACCCCTTTTTTCCATTTTGCACATGGGGTCAAGGTGTCACTTCAAAGGTGATAATCATCTTGAGCCAAGGTTTACATCACCGGGTGGCTAGCCCTGCCATGGTAGTTCATTTGTACCACTCACTCACACTCACAATCACACCTACGGCCAATTTAGAGTATCCAATCAACCTACTGCATGTCTTTGGAATGTGGGAGGAAAGCGGAGCACCCAGAGGAAACCCACATGACCACAGCGAGGACATGCAGACTCTGCACAAAAGGCACTCCAGCTGAGAACTGAGCCAGAAAGCCTCTTGCTGTGAGGCAACAATGTTAACCGCTGCACCACCATGGCCACCCCTACCACTGTTGCTGCCCTCACCATTGTGGCCACCCCATTATCTTAGTTTATTTGATGCAGTTATAGGTGAGTCAGTGAGTAAAGGTGGTGTCTGTTGGTTGTTAGTGACAAAAAGTTGGTATCAGAGCATTATGAAAGTGAAGTTAGGCATGAGCAGGAACAGGACCATCACGATCTGCCATGTTGTTCTGGTAAAGAGCCAATAGGATCTTGCAACTGAATGTTGTTGAAGTTGTCAGTGGTTTGGGGGGTATATGAAGTGATCTAGTAAATTTGCTCCGCTTATTTGATTTTTAAATAAAGCAACAGAATGTTTAAAAGCCATAGAACCTTCTAGATAACAAATGTGCAAGATCTGGGATACGGCAGGAGACAGAGAAAGTGTTGAAGCAGATGGGGAATTAATTAATTTGAATGGAATAAAAGGTAAAAATGAAATCTAAGGGTCTTCATGGTTTTGAAAAGTGTAAAAAATTTGATTTTCCTGGAATATGTGACAGACAAAATGGTGATGTAGACTGGGTTTGTGAGAAACTGCCTGGGAGTAATGCAGATGAGGTTCTTGCTATTTACAGAGAGTGAAGATGGCCAGTTTTGATTGAGTATATGACTATGAAAAAATAAAAATCCTGTGGAAGGCA
Source organism: Protopterus annectens (assembly GCF_019279795.1). Taxonomy (NCBI): domain Eukaryota; kingdom Metazoa; phylum Chordata; order Ceratodontiformes; family Protopteridae; genus Protopterus; species Protopterus annectens. The sequence continues at coordinate 535,656,947 of NC_056740.1, read as the reverse complement.
TGACAACTGGGTAGAAATGTATATGTCACAGGGAGTTCTATATTTGCAGAACATGATTACTCTGAGGTGACATTAAAGCGTTGTTTAGAATTTGTGGATATGATGTGGGAGTATAAATGTAGGAGAGTGAAATTTAGACTGCCATTTCAGGCTATGCTGAGGGTTTATCTGATTGAGCAAGTATTTATTTTTGATAGTCTGGATGAAACAATTAGGAAGATAAAAAGACTACCTCAGAGAATGGGTGAAGTGCAGGATGAGCAAAAGGGTGACAAAATCACTGAGCTGAAGGAAGATCATGTTTTAAGAGAAATGGAGCCAAACATGGATTAAAAGATGGCTTTAAAGGAGAGGATATGTTAGGACATGTATGCTGTCCCAGGAGTAAGATGGCTGGATAGACTGGAAAGCTGCATGTGAAAGCATGGACTGAGATACCTTGAGAGTACGCCGTCTTAAAATGTGCAATTAATATTACTAAGTGAGAAGAAATGAGGGCTAAAATGGCCCTGATATGAGGTAAATGTGTGCTTGGATATATATTAGCTTAAAATAAATTCAAGGATGGTGATATACAATACATTCTTTTTATAAAATATTGGATTGTTTATAACTATTCTTGCAGAAGCTGATAAACACAAACAAAGTGAGAGACCCAACAATAGCTAACACTTTGCTTTTGCTTTTTGTAACTGTACAGCAGAGTGACTATTAACCATACCAGGTAAATGTCATGGAATACAGTAATCACTGTAACAGTACAGCAGAGTGACTATTAACCATACCAGGTAAATGTCATGGAATACAGTAATCACTGTAACAGTACAGCAGAGTGACTATTAACCATGCCAGGTAAATGTCATGGAATATAGTAGTCACTGTAACGGTACAGCAGAGTGACTATTAACCATACCAGGTAAATGTCATGGAATACAGTAATCACTGTAACAGTACAGCAGAGTGACTATTAACCATACCAGGTAAATGTCATGGAATATAGTAGTCACTGTAACGGTACAGCAGAGTGACTATTAACCATACCAGGTAAATGTCATGGAATACAGTAATCACTGTAACAGTACAGCAGAGTGACTATTAACCATACCAGGTAAATGTCATGGAATACATTAATCACTGTAACAGTACAGCAGAGTGACTATTAACCATGCCAGGTAAATGTCATGGAATACAGTAATCACTGTAACAGTACAGCAGAGTGACTATTAACCATGCCAGGTAAATGTCATGGAATACAGTAATCACTGTAACAGTACAGCAGAGTGACTATTAACCATACCAGGTAAATGTCATGGAATATAGTAGTCACTGTAACAGTACAGCAGAGTGACTATTAACCATACCAGGTAAATGTCATGGAATACAGTAATCACTGTAACAGTACAGCAGAGTGACTATTAACCATACCAGGTAAATGTCATGGAATATAGTAGTCACTGTAACGGTACAGCAGAGTGACTATTAACCATACCAGGTAAATGTCATGGAATACAGTAATCACTGTAACAGTACAGCAGAGTGACTATTAACCATACCAGGTAAATGTCATGGAATACATTAATCACTGTAACAGTACAGCAGAGTGACTATTAACCATGCCAGGTAAATGTCATGGAATACAGTAATCACTGTAACAGTACAGCAGAGTGACTATTAACCATGCCAGGTAAATGTCATGGAATACAGTAATCACTGTAACAGTACAGCAGAGTGACTATTAACCATACCAGGTAAATGTCATGGAATATAGTAGTCACTGTAACAGTACAGCAGAGTGACTATTAACCATACCAGGTAAATGTCATGGAATACAGTAATCACTGTAACAGTACAGCAGAGTGACTATTAACCATACCAGGTAAATGTCATGGAATATAGTAGCCACTGTAACGGTACAGCAGAGTGACTATTAACCATACCAGGTAAATGTCATGGAATATAGTAGTCAGATTTATATAAATTAAATCTTAATGAGCATAGGGTAAATGGTTACAGCTATTTTATATTACATATATATTGGTCAAAGTGTTAGGCAGAAGTCCATACATATTACTGCTTTAATCTTTTTACTATTATAAAGAATAAAGTCAGATAATGTATATCTAATATTTTGCTATCATAGCTTATTTTCTGAATTTATCTTACAGTTTTCAGGGAAGAAGGGAAAGTATAAAAATAGATAAACATCATGAAATGCAATCAAATCATATTTAGTTTTTAGAGGCATTTGTAATAAGTCATATTTCTATTATAAATAATATATTTTTGTTTATGTCGGAATCCCTGCTACTGTTTCAGACAGAGATATTTGCCTTAGTCTATACTTAAGTGACAATATTACTAACTTTTCTTACCCAGTAATGCTAAGCAACATAAGCAAAGTCTGAGGAATGCCTATTCAGACAATGCTAGTTTCTTTTTTAAGACATATTTATTAAATTATTACTTAAGACATAGACACACATACATTAGTAGAAAGGAAAACAAAAATATTAACATTTTTCACATTATTCATGTTACATTACATATGTGTTTTTTATTTTTAACAATTATTCCACTCCATCATTACATAAATTGGTCAATTCCTGCCTTCCCGTAAACCTCATTCCTCTTCCTGAACACTATTCTGCATGTATCATTCAAACAAATTTGATCTTTCCTCCACATCTGCTATCTCCTTTACAATATTCGGTATTTTAGTTGCAGCTGTGCTGTGGTAGCGCTGTCACCTGACAGTAAGACGTTGTCCCATTCGATTCACAGCTAGAGCGTCTTCTGTCTGGAGACATGCGTGAATGGGCGTACCTTCATTGAAGGTTGTGTGTCAGGGCTGGCAACTCGGCACGTAAAAATATACTGCCAATCATTAGCGGACCGGAGTTCCGCTGTGGCAACCCCTAACCGGGAAAAGCCGAAAGACACAACAAGTTGCAGCTGGTTTTGGTTTTGATTTCTACTTTCTAGTGATTGCTTTTTGGCAGCCAATAGCATTAAATTTAGTAAGGTGTTATTATGTATAGGCAATTTACATCCTGTGACAAGCTCAAAAGAATAATTCCTTAGTTACAGCCATTTGCTCCCCCAACATTTATGACAGAGTACTCTGTGGGTAATGTTTAAAATCTGTCGGCTCATTACATTTCCAACACAATATGTTCCCAAGCCCCTCCCTTCTTCCATCACAACTCCAGCATTTGCTAAATACCAGAGAAAAAATTTCTCTGTGGTCTGCTTGGGGTATAAAAATACCTACAAAAGCACTTTCAGGTAAAAATACTATGCTTTTACGACTTTGTTGCATAGTTGCAAGCAATACAGA